>NC_133324.1:236768048-236945548 GCF_042186555.1 Aquarana catesbeiana
AGCTCCCTCATCACCTCCTCCCATATCCGCCTCCAGGACTTCTCCCGAGCCTCGCCCATCCTCTGGAATTCCCTACCCCAATCTGTCAGACTGTCTCCAAATTTATCCTCTTTTAGGCGATCCCTGAAAACTTTCCTCTTCAGAGAAGCCTATCCTGCCTCCATCTAACAACTGCACTATACTCTCCATTAGCTCATCCCCCACAGCTATTACCCTTATGTATAACTTGACCCTCCCTCCTAGACTGTAAGCTCTAATGAGCAGGGCCCTCTGATTCCTCCTGTATTGAATTGTATTGTACTTGTACTGTCTGCCCTAATGTTGTAAAGCGCTGCATAAACTGTCGGCACTATATAAATCCTGTATAATAATAATAATAATGTATGCATATATATATGCATACATATAAATTCATATATATATATATACGTACACACAAAACCATTAGTCCATAAGCCTATAAATTCATATATATATATATATATACGTACACACAAAACCATTAGTCCATAAGCCTTAAAAAGAAGGGCAAAGAAAAATGGGGGGGGGGGGGTGAAAAACATGTATAAATTATTCTATGGGTAGTTTACTTACTACTGATCTCAGAACCAAGATAAAACTATACGATATCCAGAATAAATGACCATAAGGGTCTGCTGTAGGGAATAATAATAAATGACAGTGAGAAAGGGACATCAAAGAACATTGGGCAATATTTTGTATATATAATGTGAGATGACATCACTAAGGGATCTAGGGAGGAGGTGGAATCCTTATGGGTAGAGCTCCAAAGGGATGAAGCTAAGGGGTAAATAATATTGGGAGTATGCTATAGGCCCCCTAACCTAAGGGAGGAAGGGGAGACAGATCTCCTATCACAATTGTTATTACCAGCAAGGATGGGAAGTGTTATCATAATGGGGGATTTTAAATATCCAGACATAGACTGGGCGGAGGGAACCACGCATTCATCTAAGGCTCGCCAGTTCCTAAATGTCTTGCAGGACAATTTTATGGGTCAGATGGTAGATGCACTAATTAGAAATAAAGCATTACTGGATCTACTGATAACTACCAACAATACAGACCCAATCATGGATGTGGAAATATGGGGCAATTTAGGTAACTCGATCACAGGTCAATTGGCTTCAGTATAAATCACACAAATAGGAAACATAAGGGGAATACAAAGACACTGAATTTCAAAGGAGCCAACTCACTTAATCTACAAACCTTGCTAGAAGGCATAAATTGGGATAAAATCTTAGGAATAAATAACATGGAGGAAAGATGGGTTTGCTTTAAGAGCATATTAAATAAGGGCATTAGCCAATGCATCCCACTGGGTAATAAATTTAAAAGAGCGAACAAAAGTCCTGGATGGCTTAACTCCAATGTAAAAATGCATATAAAAGCAAAAGAGAAGGCCTTCAAAAAATACAAGGTTGAGGGATTATCATCAGCATTCAGACTTCATAAAGAATGCAACAAGAAATGTAAGGGTGCAATAAGGGCGGCTAAGATGGAACATGAAAGACACATAGTGGAGGAGAGCAAAACAATCCCAAGAAATTCTTTAAGTATGTAAACAGTAAAAAAGGGAGGACAGTCCATATTGGCTCCGTAAAGAATGAGGAAGGACATCTGGTTACAAAGGATGGAGAGATGGCAAAGGTATTGAATTTCTTCTTCTCAGTCTTCACAAGAAAATCAAGGGGCTTCAGTAACCAAAACTGCAGTGTTTATCCTCATGACACATCACAGGAAGCACCTCCATGGTTAACAGAGGACAGAATTAAAATTAGACTTGGGAAACTTAATATTAATAAATCACCGGGACCAGATGGCTTGCACCCGAGGGTACTTAGGGAACTCAGTCAAGTATTTGCCAGACCATTGTTTCTAATTTTTACTGACAGTCTACTGACTGGAATGGTACCAGTTGATTGGAGAAAAGCCAATGTAGCACCAATATTTAAAAAATACATCCCTGGGAATTACAGACCAGTTAGCCTAACATCTATAGTATGTAAACTCTTGGAGGGGATGATAAGGGACTATATACAAGATTTTAGTAATGAGAATGGTATCATTAGCAGTAATTAGCACGGATTCATGAAGAATTGTTCTTGCCAAACCAATCTATTAACCTTCTATGAGGAGGTGTGTTGCCATCTAGATAAAGGAAGGCCCGTAGACATGGTGTATCTGGATTTTGCAAAAGCATTTGACACAGTTCCCCATAAATGTTTACTGTACAAAATAAGGTCCATTGGCCTGGACCATAGGGTGAGTACATGGATTGAAAACTGGCCACAATAGCGAGTTCAGAGGGTGGTGATAAATGGGGAGTACTCAGAATGGTCAGGGGTGGGTAGTGGGGTCCCCCTGGGTTCTGTGCTGGGAACAATCTTGTTTAATTTGTTCATAAACGACCTGGAGGATGGGGTAAACAGTTCAATCTCTGTATTTGCGGACAATACTAAGCTGAGCAGGGCAATAACTTCTCCGCAGGATGTGGAAATCTTGCAAAAAGATCTGAACAAATTAATGTGGTGGGCAATTACATGGCAAATGAGGTTCAATGTAGAAAAATGTAAAATAATGCATTTGGGTGGCAAAAATATGAATGCAATCTATACACTGGGGGGAGAACCTCTGGGGGAATCTAGGATGGAAAAGGACCTGGGGATCCTGGTAGATGATAGGCTCAGCAATGGCATGCAATGCCAAGCTGCTGCTAACAAAGCAAACAGAATATTGGCATGCATTAAAAGGGATTAATTCCAAAGATAAAACGATAATTCTCCGGCTCTACAAGACTCTGGTCCGGCCGCACCTAGAGTATGCTGTCTAGTTCTGGGCACCAGTCCTCAGGACGGATGTACTGGAAATGGAGCGAGTACAAAGAAGGCCAACAAAGCTAATAAAGGGTCTGGAGGATATTAGTTATGAGGAAAGGTTGCGAGCACTGAACTTATTATCTGTGGAGAAGAGACTCTTGAGAGGGGATATGATTTCAATATACATATACCATACTGGTGACCCCACAAAAGGGATAAAACTTTTTTGCAGAAGGGAGTTTAATAAGACTCGTGGCCACTCATTAAAATTAGAAGAAAAGAGGTTTAACCTTAAACTACGTAGAGGGTTCTTTACTGTGAGAGCAGCAAGGATGTGGAATTCCCTTCCACAGGCGGTGGTCTCAGCGGGAGGCATCCATAGTTTCAAGAAACTATTAGATAAGCACCTGAACGACCACAACATAGAGGGATATACAATGTAATATTGACATATAATCACCACATAGGTTAGACTTGATGGACTTGTGTCTTTTTTCGACTTCACCTACTATGTAACTATGTAACATGCACTATTATTAGTACTGTTACAATATCATGTGGATTTCAATCTCCTCGTTGAGTCCCCCAGGCATGAGTATCTTAAGGGAATAAATCCAGAATGTCTCTTGTTGACATAACCGTTTATACCGGTTATGTCAACAAGTTATTGTTACTGGCCAAATCCTCTAAAGCCTTACGTTCAGAGGGGATGAACTTGGGTATTGTTTTGTGGGACTGAGATTAACACATTAATAAAATCCGAGTATGCTCGATTTTGCCAGTAACAATAACATAATTATAAAATCGGCCGACAAAGAAGGCGGAATTGTGATCCAGGACAATTAAACATACATCCTAGAGGCCACAAGATTATTATCAGATCCCTACACTTATAAGAAACTCCCTCGAGATCCCCTTCCCTCTTTTTCTCTCGAAGCAGCAACATTAACCAATGCAGCACTCTCAGATGGTATCACTACTAAAACAGAGTCATCTTTTCTCAAAAGAGTTTTTATAAAACACCATACTTTTATCATTTGCCCAAGGTCCACAAAAATCTTGAAAATCCACCTGGACGCCCCTATAGTTCCCTCTATTGAGAGTGTAACGAGTGGCTTTTCTATGTATATAGACAAATTCCTTCAACCCCTAGCCCAAAACTTAGGTTCAATAAAAATTTTATTGTTTTTCGTTTTTTAATACAAATGTAAACATAATAAAGCATGAAAAAGAACCGGAGCCTAACATTAGGCAATCCGGATAACCAAGTACAGGTGCGTACATGTGTAAATACAGTGTGATATATTCTGTTACTTATAAAAAGATTGCTGAACATAATGTTTATAAAGTAAACGTTTAAACAGTAATCCATCTTAAAGTGCTAATGCCCTGTCGTAAATTCTGGACGCCCCAATGGGGAACTACTGCGTCCAGGTTGAGGGAAATTATTGATAAGGCATTTACATTCGGTGTGGATAAGAATAAATGAAAAGGAAAAGGAATGTTCTTCCAGTTCTTTTAAGTCGTGGGAGGACTTGTGGTAGGAGCTTCAGAATACTAATAATTCCTTGGTGTAGCCAAGAGAGGCCAGAGAGGATAGATTTGAGTGTTCTACAGGTAGCAGAGTAAGGAAAGGAAGAATATAGTATAGGAGGATAAGGAAATCTGGGGAAGGAGGGGGGGGAGGGGGGGTGGACAGTGGACCCCGACTCAATATCAGCATCTATTCCGGGCATTTGGAAAAGCTGTTGTACAGAAATTTAGAGTTTTAGAGTCTCAGGTCCCATTAGCTGCTGAGAGCCTATGTTTAAGTTTATCAGAAGCAGAGTAATGCCTCCAGATGCTCCAGATAAAAGAGAATTTTGATTGTGTATCTAGTATCTCGGCATGCATTTTTTCCATGTGCATTGCATTGTTCATTTCATTAACCCATTCCATCAGGGAGGGAGGAGTAGTCGTTTTCCAATGTCTCGGTATTAACTGTCTCCCTACACTGAGAAAGAATTTCAGAAGATTATGCTTTTGTGATTTAATGGTGCCAGGGAGTATTGAAAGGAGAGCAATGGCTGGAGATGGTGTGAGTGGTTTATCATATATTTCCGTATATATTTGAAAAATATGTGTCCAAAAAGGGAAAAGCACATCGCACTCCCACCAAATATGTATGTACGTACCTTTTGCTGAATTACATCTCCAACATATATCAGAGGCTAGAGGGTACATTACCTTGAGAGAGGTTGGGACTCGATACCACCTTGACACCAGTTTGTAATTTTTTTCCCGAGTATAGCTCGAGATAGATGATTTATTAGTGAAAAGGAAGGCTTTCTCCCATTCGGCTTCTGTCATCTCTCTCCCGAGTTCCCCGGACCAAATTTTAGTATATTTAGGTAGGGATGTATATATATTGCTTAAAACTAGTTGATATATCAGTGATAAAGTGTGTCTAGGAGTTTCCGGGAGTGTGCAAAGTTGCTCGAATCCAGTCAGGGGTCTATGAATTTGTTTAGAGTTATGGAGTTGTTTACAAAAAGTATCCAGGTGTAGACGTGTAAGCCATGATATCTTGGGTGATAAAACGACTCGGTCTGTGGCATATGTGCCTAGAGTGTTGTGCACGAATTGTCTGGCTGTGGGCCAGGAGGTTCTATCGTAGTCGTCTATGTTTAGTACCGAGTTACCTTCGGGGAAGGCAGGATTATCAAATAAGGGAGTAAGAGGACTTAGTTCAGAAGTTAGAGAATAAATCTCTCGCTTACGATACCAGATTATCAAGGCATCTCTTGTGAGAGGGGAAAGCTCTGTTAGATTTTTGTGTGTCTGACCATAGCCCCATAAGAGAGCGCGAAGATCTATTGTGGACAGATCTTGTTCCACTAAGGTAGAGGCTTTGATCATCGGACGGGGAAACCACTCCAGGACACGTGAGATCACTGTCGATGTGTGATAGAGTTCAAAATCTGGTAGGTCTGTCCCTCCTTTAGCGGAGGGGGAGCAGAGAAGCTTATGTTTCAATCTAGGGTGGCTTCCCCGCCAGACAAATTTAATTGCCATGGATCTTAGGGTGCGGAAAAAAGCTGCGGGGAGGGCGATTGGGAGGGCCTGGTATAAATAAAGTAATTTGGGGAGAATATCCATTTTTAGTACATTCATGCGACCGAACCAAGACAGTGGCAAGTCCATACGGGTGTCGGTTAGGCGTCTCAGTTTCGTCAATAATGGGCTAAAGTTAAGTGCGTATATTTCTGATGGACGTTTCGGGATAGCTGTTCCTAGATATGATATGGAGCTTGTCTGCCATTGAAAGGAAAAGTTGGTTTTGAGAGAGGCAAGGATGGACTGAGATAAGGACAAGTTCAGAGCCTCCGTTTTGGTGATGTTCAGTTTATAGTTGCTAAAGGAGCCAAACCGTTCAATCTCAGCTAATATAGATGGGATAGTAATATGTGGTTGGGTTACGTATAGTAGTAGGTCATCTGCATAAAGGGAGAGTTTACAGTGGGAAGAAGGAGTTTCTACACCGTGTATATTGGGATTAGCTCTAATAGCTTGGGCAAGGTGTTCAATTACCAAGGCAAACAAGAGTGGGGACAGGGGACAGCCTTGTCTAGTGCCATTGGTGATCGTGAAATTCTCAGATTGAGTGCCATTTACTAAAACTGTAGCTGAAGGTTTGGAGTATAGGAACATTATGCGTGCTAGCATTTTTGGGCCTAGACCTAATTGAGAGAGGGTTGCTGATAAGAAGGGCCAACTGACCCTGTCAAAGGCTTTTTCTGCATCGCATGAAAGTAGACAGGTTGGTATATGGTTACGTTGAATGTACGTCATAAGGTGTATAGTTTTAGTGGTATTGTCCCTAGCTTCACGTCCAGGGACAAATCCCACTTGATCTTTGTGGATCGTGTTGGGCAGCAAGGGGGATAATCGATTTGCAAGAATTTTGGCATATAATTTCAAATCTATATTTAAAAGCGAAATCGGTCTATAATTGGGGCATAAAGAGGGGTCTTTACCTGGTTTTGGGATCACCACTATTTGGGCTTGGAGCAAAGTAGAGGAGGGGGTAAGATTTCCGTCAATGGCGTTGAATGCTTTTGCTAAAAGAGGAGCTAATTGGTGAGTAAACGTTTTGTAGAAACGTGAGGAAAACCCATCGGGGCCAGGGCTCTTTCCATTTTTAAGATTTTTGATGGCGGAGAGAAAGTCTGTTTCGGTGAGGGCAGACTCCAACTCCTCCGTATCGGAAGTTGGGAAAGATGGGAGAGCCGTTTCCTGTATATATGAAGGGAGGTCTTGTAAGAGGGGTGAGGGCGATGGGTATTGTGGGGTAAGATTATATAAGGTGTGGTAATAGTGACGGAATTCTTCAGCTATAGCCGAATTATTCAGAATTTTACCTTTAGTTGAGGAGTTAATGAATTGAATCGGTTTACGGGTTTGTCGGGGCTGGAGTGTGTGTGCTAAATGTCTACCACATTTGTTGGCCTGAGCATAATGAACAAATCGTCCTTTGTCCCTTGCCACCAAGGAACGTTCAGAGAAAATTTGCAATAGGTCTCTCCTAGCATTGGTGAGTTCTAATAGAACCGTGGTGTCGGGATTTTTTTTGTGCGTTTCTTCTAAAGTGGCTATGCTAGTTAAAAGGCGTGTAATGTCATCTGTGCGCGCACGTTTAAGTCGAGCGCCATGTTGGATAAATTTACCTCTAAGCACACATTTAAGTGCCTCCCATTTCGTCAGTGGGTTGGTGGTGTCTTGGGCGTGATCAGCTATGAAATGTTTAATGGTCTGTATAATATCTTGTGAGCAAACTGTGTCTGATAGGAGGTTGTCATTCAACCTCCAGGACGACCGTTTCCTATGCAAGGGGATGTTACCCAATGTCATGTGTATGGGAGCATGGTCAGACCATAGAGTGAGGCCTATCGAGGAGAGGGGTGAGTAATCCAATAAGGATTGGGATATGAAGAAGTAGTCTAATCTGCTATAAGAAAGGTGTGCTGGGGAATAATAAGTGTAATCCTTAGTGGAGGGGTGTAGTGCTCTCCACACGTCCACCAAGGAGAGGTCAGCTAAGATAGTGCGTATTTTGGTCAGTGAGGCCGGGGAGAGCGATGACTTACCGGAAGAAGCGTCGAGGCGGGGTATCAAGGTAGCATTGAGATCACCTCCAAGGATGATATTAGTTGTACTGAATCTCTTCAAGCGAGAAACCACGGAGGAAAGAAAACGGTGCTGTTCCTGATTTGGAGAATAAACATTAATTATGGTGTAAATCATGTTCATGTATGACAATTTAAGAAATATATATCTGCCTAATGGATCAATATAAGAGTCAAGAACGTCTGGTGTGAATGTGGCATGGAAAGCAATGGAGACACCCTTCGACTTTGCTACAGGGTTAGTGCTATGGAACCAGGTGGAATATTGTTTATGGGGCAAGTGTGGAATCGCGTCTGATCTAAAATGGGTTTCCTGTAAGAGAAGGATTTGGGTTCGTAATTTATGAAAATGATAGAGTATATGTCTTCTCTTCTCTGGGGTGTTGAAGCCCCTGCAATTTAAGGAGGAGACTTTAAGGGAGATAGGGGTCGCCATTGCTAGTTCGGTTTAGGGGGGCAACTAGAGGGGGTGTGGTCGAGGCCCACTGTCCTAGGGGTAAAGGGAGGGTGGGAGAAAGAGGGACGTAAGTAGGAGAGATAGGGGAAAGAAAGAGAATAGAAACAGAGACAGTAGAGATCAGAGGCCAAGGTGGCCGTACTAACAATGTTGAAATCAACATAACAGCTGAAACCGCTGAGGGAGCTGTAAACCCTAAGGGTGGGGGTCGCGGTCAGAGCATAGGGAGGCCCGCACACGCCGGGCATTTTCCAATAAATATTATCTAGGTATTATGAGGCTCAGTTTCTGCATTGCCTAGTCTGTGGGGGAGAGAGTAAACTATTAAAAGATGTGTAAGATGGCATCCAACATCATAAAGTTATAGGCCTGCAGTGATACGTATACAACTTCTTAATTTAGACATCATTCTGCAATAAGGCTGGGGAGCAAAGGAGCATCAAGGGGGGGGCGAAAATCTATGGCAGTAAAAGGGACCGTCAGTATAATCATTTAAATTACTTCTGTAGGAAATGAAAAAAAAATAAAAGAAAAAGAAACCCATGCCTCCCACTGCAAAAAGGTGAGATTCGTGTACAGAAGATTAAAATAGAAACAACAATGTAAGACAAAGTCCCAACTTGATTACCAACTGTAAATAGGAATATCTTCACTGGTGCGGAACCTGTGGAGGAAAGGTATGGTTAAGACAAGAATAGAGAACGGTTATTCATCCGTCGGATGCTCTGGATGCATGCGATTTAGGACGTTTGTTCTTCTTGGTTTTCGTTTGCCAACCGGTGGTGGTCTGGAAGCCTGGGGTAGCAGCATGAAGAGGCCAATCTGGTATGGGGATTTGTGGCAGTTCAAAAGTTCCCAGGAATTTTGGGAGGTCTCCGAGGGTGCGAAATGTCGCTGACTTTCCGTCGTGGGATGCAAAAAGATTAAAGGGAAAGCCCCAACGATATTTTATTTGTTTTGCTTGAAGAGCGCTTGTGAGGGGTTTCAAGGCCCTCCTCATGTCTAGTGTCAATTTGGAGACGTCGGGGAGTAGTGATATTGGAGTCCCATTGAAATAAATGGCGTCTTGGGATCTTGCTGCTTTCATAATTGTGTCTTTGATCGCATAAAAGTGAACTCTACAGATTACATCTCTTGGGTGTTCCAGGTTAGGGTTCTTGGGACCGAGAGCTCTGTGAACCCGATCCAACTCTATGGGAGCGTCTTTCTCCTTGTGGAGCAGATCATTAAATATGGCGATGACAGCAGGGGATAGGTCTGTGTTTTCCACTGACTCTGGTAGGCCTCGGATGCGTATATTGTTGCGTCTGGCTCTATTTTCCTGGTCATCTTGGTGGTAAATCAGTTGTTGGATCTGTAGTGTATGGTCATGTAAAATAGCTTCATGAGCTTGAAGTGTGGAGGTATTTTCTTCTACCTCATGTTCTACTTCTTCCAGCCTGCTTGTTACATCTTTACGGAGCTCAGTAATCTCCTGTTTGTATGATCTTTCTAGCCTCTGCACATATGTTTCAAAGTCATGCTTGGTGGGGAGGGCCTTAATGTAGGCTTCCATGTCCCAGCCACCATAGGATCTGTGCGAGTCTGGGGATTGGCAGGCCGAGCGGACCGAGCCGTTATCTGAATCTGGAGGGGACCTGGCACGCTGTCTTGTTTTCATCTGTGATGTGGAGCGCTGTGAAGCAGCTCCCTGTGAGGCCGCGTGTGTGCCTGAGGTCCGGGCCGTCGCCATCTTGGATGAGGGGGGGTCGCGCTGTGTCTGACTCAGACGGGTGAAAAAGCGATCTATATCGCCCTCGTTATGTGGCTCGGGAGTGCGGTGTCTCTCTCCCCCTCCTTTCCTCCCCATTACCGACCTGTTTGTAGGTTCTTGCAAGCGCTGTGAGCCTTGTTTGAGCCGACGTGTGCGGGAGCTCCAGGCAGACACGTCCTGCTACTCCATGCGCTAGGCCACGCCCCCTCCTAGCCCAAAACTTACCCTCACATATCAGAGATGTTACACATCTCCTTCACATGTTAAAACCATACACCTGGGAACCAACATACAGGTGACTTTCACTAGATGTGTCATCTCTCTACACATCCATACCACATGAAGTAGGACTAAGGGCTATAGAACACTTCCTTGTTAAGGACCCTTGGAATAATCCTAGGCAAGCCCAGTTCATACTAGATTCCACTGCCTCTTGTTTGAAACATCATTATTTTGAATTTGATGGACAATTTTAGCTGCAATCAAGTGGTACAGCTATGGGGGCAAATTTTGCCCCCAGCTATGCAAACTTAGCTATGGGCCTCTGGGAATTAGAGTATGTTAGTGATCAAATCCCTTTCGCCTCCCAGGTTGTTTATTATGGACGGTATATTGACAATATAATAATCATCTGGGATGGCTCCACTGGCAGTGTGGATCAATGCCTATTCTACTGTAACACCAACTCGCTGGGGATCTCCTTCAGCCACGTCACAGACCCAAAAATTGGCTTTCCTGGATCTGGAGCTCTGCCATGATGGTACCACTATCCATGCTTATAATTATGTTGAACCCACGACTGGTAACTCATTCCTCCACTACAGAAGCTGCCACCACCCTAAATGGATTAACAATATTCTCATTTTCACAGAATTCAAAACAATTGTACCCGGGACATTGATTTTCACAGCCAGGGAGAGCTCCTCAGTACTAAATTCCTTGAGAAAGGTTATCCACCTCCTCTAGTGTCTAAAGCCTTTGAACACTATAAAAATCCACCCCAAAAAGAAAAAAACAGTAATAACCAATCACAAATCATGCGATTTACTACACAGTTTCATGCTAAGTATAAAAAACATGGAAGGTATCCTGTCCAAACACTGGTCCATCCTGAGTGAGGATTCCTTTTTAAAAGATGTCATCACACGCAAACCTAAAGTATCATACCGGTAGGCCAAAAATATTAAAGGCAAAATAGCACCGAGTAAAATTAAACCCTCTCAATCAACACACAAAAATGACATCCCTTTGATACCTCTGGTGGGCATGTTTCAGTGTCGGAAAAAACTGTGCTTGACCTGTCAATTCGTAGAACATGGTCAAAAACATTTTACAGCCAAGGGCAAGACTTACACATTCAAAGAATTCCACAATTGCTCCAGCGAATATATGGTGTACTGTTTAACCTGTCACTGTGGCTTACTATACATAGGGAAGACTATCCGTACCCTGCGTAAACGCTTTCGTGAGCACAGACGGCTTATTGACGAAGGCTGTGATATGCATAGTGTGCCCAAACATTTCCTAACCAAACATCAAAAATCCACAGCAGGTTTAAAAGTAACTGAGGCAATTTCAAACAGTTTACCCGTTGTAGAGCGGTATAAACGGTTATGTCAACAAGAGACATTCTGGATTTATTCCCTTCATACTCTCACGCCTGGGGGGCTCATCGAGGAGATTGAAATCAACACGATATTGTACTAATAATAGTGCATATATTGCCCAATGTTCTTTGATGTCCCTTTCTCACTATGTCATTTATTATTATTGCCTACAGCAGACCCTTATGGTCATTTATTCTGGATATCGTATAGTTCTATCTTGGGGGTGGTGGTTCTGAGATCAGTAGTAAGTAAACTACCCATATAGTAATTTTTTACATGTTTTTTGCCCCCTCCCCCCTCTGTTTTTCTTTGCCCTTTCTTTTTAAGGCTTATGGACTAATGGTTTTGTGTGTAGGTATATGTATGAATCTATCTATCTATCTATCTATCTATATATATATATATATATATATATATATATATATATATATATATATATATATATATACGCATGTGTGTGTGTAACTATTCATTAACCACTTTATATTTATATCTTTTATACTTTCTATTTTTTATATATATGTATATATATTTTATATATATTTTTTATATATTCACTTGTCCAGATATTCTCTACATTCCCAATGTTCTAGATAATTATTTCTGTATCAGTTGTTGTTTCTAATATTTTTTAATGCTCGTGTTTTTTTATTAAGTTTTATATGTTTCAGATGACTTTCAAATCTTGTTTTAAAATCTTTTCTCCATATGCTGTTGGGCTGCTGGCTCTTCTAGTCCCATAGCCACAGCCGGTCTGCATTTAGGCTGCTTTTCTCACAGACACTGACAGGCCAGTAGAAGGAGGTGTATGCTCCGAGCGCGTAGCCTTGTTTCCTGTCCTACTCCCATTGAGGTCCGCCCACCTGGTGACGTAATTTCCCCGTGTAGTCCACGCCAGGCAGCCAGGATCCCCTTCACTTCCTGCTTTGGAATCAGTGTCCTGTGCAAGCAAAAACACCGCCAAATGTTGGGAAAACTGGATTGCTGGCACCCCTCAAGGAGGACCTCCTATACAACAGATATGCCTTTGATGTCTTCTTCCCTGTAAATGCTCTATGTTTGCGCTATTAAAATAACTTTATAATATTGCACTTATTTGCGCCTCCCTACTTCTCTCTTTTGCATTCCTCACAGAGTACTCTGGATACGCTCTGAGAATGGCTTGCACCTGAGCTATTTTTAAAGCATATATGGACAAATTCCAACCACAAAAAGCACAATATAAAACTGAATGATCATACGGGCTTTCTCATTTGTTATGCGCTGGGTAACCCTTTCTTTCTAAATGACCTACATTAAACACTGATTTAGCTATTTTATCTTTTTTGTTTTTACACACACTTTTTTGTTTCTAGCAAGGAGAAAAGGATGCAATGTAATTTTTCTCCATTCAAAAGGAGAAAAAAACAAGGGCAGGGTGTACACTGACTCATAACTGTGATAGCCAACCACAGGTGATCACAGCGTTCAGATGATTGGGAAATGGTCTTCCTGGTTCACAATTGATAATACGCAACCTGAAGCTGTGTGCGACAGTTCTGTCTCTGTGCCGGGAGTGTGCTCTCAGCATATAGTAGTGCATATATGCAGCCTCACAAATGAAAACCCACCAACCACTTGAGTGAGGCTGCATATATGCGTATGCTTAGTGGGAAGGGATTAATAATAATTTTTTCTAACTCCCAGCATGGGTTAGCAACTCTCATATAGGATTTCTTACTGGTACCACTGCTTTCACTATTATATTGTACAAGATCTGTCTTAATTGAAATTACTGAGCTGTACTTTCATGTATATGAGAAATATTATTTTTGTTACGTTTTATTGTACACACCTTTTTTCTTTAAAAATCTAAAATAAAGAATGTTAAAAAAATGAATAGCACTTTATTATGGATTTTTCAGCACTGAATATTGATCAATTATGGATTTCATTTAGTAGAAGTTAGCACTATTGCACACAAAAAAAATTGTATACAGTGCCTTGAAAAAGTATTCACACCCCTTGAAATTTTCCACATTTTGTCATGTTACAACCAAAAACATAAATGTATTTTATTGGGATTTCATGTGATAGACCAGTGATGGTGAACCTTGGCACCCCAGATGTTTTGGAACCACATTTCCCATGATGCTCAACTACACTGCAGAGTGCATGTGCATCCTGGGAAATGTAGTTCCAAAACATCTGGTGTGCCAAGGTTCGCCATCACTGTGATAGACCAATACAAAGTAGCACATAATTGTGAAGTTGAAGGAAAGCGATAAATGGTTTTAAAAATTTTTTACAAATAAATATCGGAAAAGTGTGGTGTGCATTTTTATATTCAGCCTCCCCGAGTCAATACTTTGTAGAACCACCTTCCGCTGCATTTAGAGCTGCAAGTGTTTCTAGGTATTTCTCTACCAGCTTTGCTAGAGAGTGACATTTTTGCCCATTCTTCTTTGCAAAATCGCTCAAGCTCTGTCAGATTGGCTGGAAAACGTCTGTGAACAGCAATTTTCAAGTCTTGCCACAGATTCTCAATTGTATTTAGGTCTGGACTTTGACTGGGCCATTCTAACACATGAATATGCTTTGATCTGAACCAGGGGTCTCCAAACTATGGACCTCCAGTTATTCAGGAACTACAATTCCCATCATGCCTAGTCTTGTCTGTGAATGTCAGAGTTTTACAATGCCTCATGGAACGTGTAGTTCAGCAACGGCTGGAGGGCCATAGTTTGGAGATCCCTGATCTAAACCATTCCATTGTAGCTCTGGCTGTATGTTTAGGGTTATTGTAAACCTCCGCCCCAGTCTCGAGTCTTTTGCAGACTCTAACAGGTTTTCTTCTAAGATTGCCCTGTATTTGGCTCCATCCATCTTCCCATCAACTCTGACCAGCTTCCCTGTCCCTGCTGTAGAAAAGCATCCCCACAACATGATGCTGCCACCACCATGTTTCACGGTGAGGATGGTGTGTTCAGGGTGATGTGCAGTGTTAGTTTTCCCCCACATATAGCCTTTTGCTTTTAGGCCAAAAAGTTTGATTTTGTTCTTTTGTCTGACCAAGGCACTTTCTTCCACAGGTGTCTTGAGTCCCCCACACGGCTTCTCACAAACTGCAAACTGGACTTCTTATGGCTTTCTTTCAACAGAGGCTTTCTTCTTGTCACTCTTCCATAAAGGCCAGATTTGTGGAGTGCATGACTAACAGTTGTCCTGTTGACAGATTCTCTCACCTGAGCTGTGGATCTCTGCAGCTCCTCCAGAGTTACCATGGGCCTCCAGACTTCTTCTCTGATTAATGCTCTCCTTGCCCGGCCTGTCAGTTTAGGTGGACGGCCATGTCTTGGTAGGTTTGCAGTTGTGCCATACTCTTTCCGTTTTCGGATGATGGATTGAACAGTGCTCCGTGAGATGTTCAAAGTTTTGGATATTTTTAATTACCTAACCCTGTTTTAACCCTTTCATGACTAAGCCTATTTCTGACATTTGGTGTTTACATGATAAAATCTGTATTTTTTGCTAGAAAATTACTTAGAACCCCCCAAACATTATGTATATTTTTTTATAAGAGAATCTAGAGAATAAAATGGCGATTGTTGCAATATTTTATGTCACACGGTATTTGTGCAGCGGTCTTTGAAACTTTTTGGGGAAAAAGACACTTTCATGAATTTTAAAAAAATGAACAGTAAAGTTAGCCCAATTTTTTTATATAATGTGAAAGATTATGTTACGCCGAGTAAATGGATACCAAAGATGTCACGCTTTAAAATTGCGCACACTCGTGGAATGGCGACAAACTACGGTACCTATAGGCGACATTTAAAAAAAAAAAAATGGTTACCAGGTTAGAGTTACAGAGGAGATCTAGTTCTAGAATTATTGCTCTCGCTCTGATGATCGCGGCGATACCTCACATGTGTGATTTGAACACCTTTTACATATGTGGGCGCGACTTCCGTATGCGTATTCTTTGCTGTGCGAGCTCGCAGGGATGGGGGCGCTTTAAAAAGTTTTTCTTTTTTTAATTTCATTTATTTTTATTTTTTTACATTGTGTTTTTATTTTAATTTTATTTTTTTTTATCACTTTTGTTGCTGTCACAAGGAATGTAAACATCATACTCTTTATGGAGAGATCAGGGGTCTAAAAAACCCCAAATCCCTCCTTTGCACTTCAAAGTATTCCGATTGCCGAAAACGGTGATTCTGAATACTGTATATTTTTTTTAAACCAGCGCCATTGGCAGCCGAGTAAACAGGAAGTGACGTTGTGATGTCACTTCCATGTTTACAGGGAGAAGACTGGAACAAAGCCATTTCCGGCTTCGTGCCAGTCTGTCTCTAGCCGCCGGAAGTGGCGGATCGAGGATCAGCTCTCCCGGTGGGACAGGAGGCCCGGTAAGAGCGGCGGAAGGCGGCGGGAGGGGGGGATGTACCCTCCCGCTCCTCCAGGATAACAACCGGCTTTTAGCTGCATCAGTTGTTATCCCTGGATAACCGATCGCCCGCTCTAAAAAATGGTACTGCAACTGCGGACATCATCCCGGTATAACCCCCTAAAGCCGAGGCTGCATATCTGCGTACGCTTAGTGGCAAGGGGTCAAACTTCTCCACAACTTTATCACTGACCGGTCTGGTGTGTTCCTTGGCCTTCATGATGCTGTTTGTTCACTAAGGTTCTCTAACAAACCTCTGAGGGCTTCACAGAACAGCTGTATTTATACTGAGATTAAATGACACAAACAGGTTTTACTAATTAGGTGACTTTTGAAGGCAATTGGTTCCACTAGATTTTAGTTAGGAGTAAAGGGGGCTGAATACAAATGCACGTCACACTTTTCAGATATTTTTTGGGGGAAAAAATGTTGAAAAACATTTATCATTTTCCTTCCACTTCACAATTATGTCCCCCTTTGTGTTGATCTATCACATACAATTCCAATAAAATACATTTAAGTCTTTGGTTGTAACATGACAAAATGTGGAGAATTTCAACAGGTATGAATACTTTTTCAAGGCACTGTATATCTTTTGTTATAGATGCGGCAGCAGATGGTGATATTAGGGAAGTTCAGATTTAGCATATATTATCACTTAGGTAAAGTTGGTGGAAAAAGAGATGAAATATTTGATTTCATGCTTTTAAATTCGCTATTTAAAAATATGTAATACTTGTAATCCTTTTGCTAACCATTCTTAGAATTCTGTTTAACAATAAAATGCTCTGCTAGAAGGTCCAGGCTTGCCCAAGAAACAGGAAACAAGGATTTTGCATGGGAGAGCCACCCACTCTCTGTATCAGATATATGGCATTAGGAACATTTTATACTTAGCATGCTGGGGCAAACACCAAGCCTTCTGTTATTTGATCCATAAAGCTATTTACACAGAATTCACTAGTTCATGTAGAATGTCTGGCATGAATGTGCTTTATAGCTTACTCCGTAGGCATGTGGGTGGTACTATAGCAAGGATAAGCTATGAAATATGTAGCTGTTCCCACCTTCTGCAGCTACAACAGCTTCAATGTTTCCGGGAAGGCTGTCTGCAAGGTTTAGGAGTGTGTCTATAGGAATGTTTGACCATTCTTCCAGAAGCACATTTGTGAGGTCAGGCACTGATATGGATGAGAAGGCCTGGCTCGCAGTCTCCGCTCTAATTCATTTCAAAGGTGTTCTATCGGGTTGAGGTCAGGACTCTGTGCAGGCCAGCCAAGTTCTTCCACCCCAAACTCGCTCAAGTATTGGGCCTCCCCTCCAAATCATTTGGTGGAGAGGGGATTATGGTGTGGGGTTGTTTTTCAGGGGTTGGGCTTGGCCCCTTAGTTCCAGTGAAGGAAACTCTTAACATGTCAGCATACCAAGACATTTTGGATAATTTCATGCCCCCAGCTTTGTGGGAACAGTTTGGGGATGGCCCCTTCCTATCCCAACATGACAAGCACAAAGCAAGGTACATAAAGGCATGGATGAGCGACTGGATGGAGAAACTTGATTGGCCTGCACCTCAACCCGACAGAACACATTTGGGATGAATTAGAATGGAGACTGTGAGCCGAGCCTTCTCGTACAACATCAGTGCCTGACCGCACAAATTTACTTTTGGAAGAATGATCAAACATTCCCATAGACACACTTCTAAACCTTGTGGACAGCCTTCCCTGAAGAATTGAAGCTTTTATAGCTGCATAGGGTGGACCAACTCAATATTAAACCCTACAGACTGAGACTGGGATGCCATTAAAGTTCATGTGTGTGTAAAGGCAGGTGTTACAATACTTTTGACAATATAGTGTATACTGTATTTATTGAGTTTTAAGTTACATACAGGAAAAAAAGAGGGGAACACAGTCCCACAAAAAAAAAAAAAAGGTTCCAGCAATCCAGCAAACATCCTTGCAGGGTCTCACATATCTCAGAAAAAGAAAACGAAATATACATGTACTGTATATTAGGCTCAGTACAATTACATGGGTCACAAAATACATGACACTCCAATATAATGTCTCACCAGAAATATAGACAGAATAGCAAAGTTTAGTACTCTGAATCCAAGGAGGCTAAGGTATCTGCCCCACAGTTTGTTAAATAATTTAAGTTTTTTTCGTAGTTCAAAAGTAAGCCTATACAGTCGAGGGGAGTCATTAATGAGTTTAAGCCAATGGGATACAGTAGGTAGAACTGACCCTTCCCAAGACAACAAAATCACTCTTTTAGCATAAATAAATAAAATACGCAGTAATCTTTTTGCATTTTTAGAAAGGGACAATGCCCAAAAGGCAATTTTTAGGATTTAACACATCGGGAAGGCCTATTGTGGTAGAGAGAAAGATACCCACTTCTTCCCAAAATTGTTGACTCACCGGGCAGGACCAGAAACAATGTAGGAAATCAGCTATTTGAACGCAACCCCTAGAATATGCAGCTGTAGTTCCATCTTAAACAGTCTAGCAGGAGTAAGATGGTAATGGTGGAACATTTTTAGCTAAATAATCTTTTGAAGAGATAACAGAGATCTTGTAAAAACTCAGTCCAGTCTAAGTCAAGAAATTATACATTCAATGCTGCTCATCTAGTCTGAGCGGTGTGGAATCTAGGGTTGGAGTCAGTCATAAGTGCTGAATAGTATTCAGAAATAAGTTTAGTATTTTTAGGACGTTGTAGTATTTTTTCCAAAGGAGTAATATGTAAAGGGTTTTTAAGGAGCCAAATTGTGTACATATAGCATGACGTACAGTAATTTGGTAATAGTAAAATGAATAATGAGGTCAATTAAATTCTTCTTTCAGCTGAAAAATGGGCTTGAAACCTTGTACATTATAAAGATGGCATAGATATTTAATTCCATAGAACTCTGATCTCTTTGGATCTGGTATAGTACTACTAAGTTCACCCAATGTGGAGCTAAAGTAGAATGGGTGATAAGGGGACTGAGACCACAGGTCTGACACAGTAGAAAACAGTGAGAGAGTAGTGCTTAGCATCATGGTTCCCAGGTGATTAGGGACTCGTCTATAAATAAAATTATAGAGCGTTTCCATAGATGAGGCAATAGCTTCTGTAGCCGTGCAGGCATTATCTGACGTGGGGTGGAGCCATTCATGAACGCAGAGCCGTGGCCAAAAGTTTTGAGAATGACACAAATATTAATTTTCACAAAGTCTGCTGCTTCAGTGTTTTTCAATCTTTTTGTCAGATGTCACTATGGTATGCTGAAGTATAATTACATAAGTTTATGCAAAGACTCAATATTTGCAGTGTTGACCCTTCTTTTTCAAGACCTCTGCAATTCACCCTGGCATGCTGTTAATCAACTTCTGGGCCACATCCTGACTGATGGCAGCCCATTCTTGCATAATCAATGCTTGGAGATTGTCAGAATTTGTGAGGAGATTTTTGTTCAGTCCCGCCTCTTGAGGATTGACCACAAGTTCTCATTGAGATTAAGGTCTGGGGAGGTTCCTGGCCATGGACCCAAAATGTAGATGTTTTGTTCCCCAAGCCACTTAGTTGTCACTTTTGTCTTATGGCAAGGTGCTCCATCATGCTGGAAAAGGCATTGTTCGTCACCAAACTGTTCTTGGATGGTTGGGAGAAGTTGCTCTTTGAGGATATTTTTGTACCATTCTTTATTCATGGCTGTGTTCTAATGCCCTGTACACGCAATCGGAATTTTCGTTGGAAAAACCTTGGATGATTATGTCAACGGAATTCCACTCAAGCTTGGCTTGCATACACACGGTCACACAAAAGTTCTCTGAACTTTCGACCGTCAAGAACGCGGTGACGTACAACACGTATGACAGCACTAGAAAAGGGAAGTTCCATACGAAGCGATGATTCTGAGCATGCATGTTTTTTTGCGCGTCGGAATTGCATACAGACAAACGGAATTTCCGATAGGAACTTTTTCCGACGGAAAAATAGAGAACCCGCTCTCAATCTTTTGCTGGCGGAAATTCTGCCAGCAAAAGTCCGATGGAGCATACACGCAGTCTGAATTTCCGACCAAAAGCTCACATTGGACTTTTGCTGGCAGAATTTCTGATCGTGTGTACGGGGCATTAGGCAAAATTGTGAGTGAGCCCACTCCCTTGGCTGAGAAGCAACCCCACACATAAATGGTCTCAGGATGCTTTACTGTTGGCATGACACAGGACTGATGATAGCGCTGACCTTTTCTTCTCCAGACAAGGTTTTTTCCGGATGTATCAAGCAGTTGCAAAAGGGAGTGTTTTTAAATAGCATTGCAGGATTTAAATGTCATTTTTGTATGTGTCGCTATAATCTATTTTATTCTGTTTGCGCTCTTATAGCAGCACCATCTTGAATGTAAACACATTGTTAGGGTGTGCCCCCCAAGTCTGTTGTTTGTATATTGTATGGATCCTGACCAGGTCTCTTGGGCCGGAGCCCCCCCTTCATTACCTCTCATTAGTGTCCACCTGTGTTATAGGAGGAGTCCTTTCAGTTCTCCCATAAAGAGGAGTTTGTCTCCCATGGTTGACACGCAGGATCTTTCATTATATTACTAGTGTAGGACCCACTGATAATAGGTTACTTTGACACAGTAAGTGGGCTTAGCACTATATGACCATATAGTTTGACCAAATCCCCATATTTTTGAATATGTTCAAGTGTTTTTAAATAGTCTTGCAGGATTTAAATGTCATTTTTGTATGTGTGCCCTATAATCTATTTTGTTCTGTTTGCGGTCTTATAGCAGCACCATCTTGAATGTAAGTGCATTTTTAGGGTGTGACCACGTCTGTTGTTTACCCCAGTCTTCAGCAGTTCAATCCCTGTACTTTTTGCAGAATATCAGTCTGTTCCTGATGTTTTTTCTGGAGAGAAGTGGCTTCTTTGCTGCCCTTCTTGACACCAGGCCATCCTCCAAAAGTCTTCACCTCAATGTGTGTGCAGATGCATTCACACCTGCCTGCTGCCATTCCTGATCAAATTCTGCACTGATAGTGCTCCGATCCCACAGCTGAATCAACTGTAGGAGACGGTCCTGGTGCTTGCTGGACTTTCTTGGGTGCCCTGAAGCCTTCTTCACAAAAGCAGTGGAAATGTTTTTTTATGGGAGCAAGTTAATTTTCATGGCAAAGAGGGACTTTGCAATTAATTGGAATTCATCTGATCACTCTTCATAACATTCTGGAGTATATGCAAATTGCCATCATAAAAACTGAAGCAGCAGACTTTGTTAAAATTAATATTTGTGTCATTCTCAAAACTTTTGGCCACGGCTGAACACCATTTGGGATGCCAGGTAATAGAGGTAAAGGTTAGGTAAGACTAGGCCTGCTAGTTGAGTTGGCAGCCTCAACTGCTATTCTGAGAGTTTTATGATACCTACAAGGGGACTTGGCTAAATATATATAGTAAATAAATTATTTAAAGTATATTAAATCTACCCATAAGATCTAATGGTAGATCCAGCTGTTGATGTCTAGAAGGGTCTGCAATTACCAGTATTTATCATGGTAACAAAGATCTATAATGATAAAACTGAGAATCGACTTCCACGCTGCCAAATACCAATTAAACTGACAGAGCTGCCCCAGACAACCCAAAGTGTTCCCACACGTTACATAAATGGATAAATAATAAAAAGTGTTTCTCTGCTCACTATGTAAAATAATCCAAAAGTGACAATAAACACCCTACAGAGGTGGTAACCCCCTGAGGGAAAAACAACAATCAGTGATCTCAACAAATGGCAGTGTATGATGCGAACAATAAAATAAGCAAAAAAACACTAATGAGTGCCCTACACTCTGCAAGGCATAACTCAAGAATAATAATAAAAAACCTACAGAGGTGAAAACACAGCAGACAGGTAAATGTGTAGTGAAACAAATAGTATAGCATAAAATAAATCCTCTAGCTGTGCATAAATAAACAGATCGATGCACAAAACTCAAAGATTTGTTACAGAGTTACATAATAGGTGAGGTTGAAAAAAGATACAAGTCCATCAAGTTCTACACATGTGTGTGATTATATGTCAGTATTACATTGTATATTCCTGTATGTTGTGGTCATTCAGGTGCTTATCTAATAGTTTTTTGAAATTATCAATGCTCCCCGCTGAAACCACTGCCTGTAGAAAAGAATTCCACATCCTTACCGCTCTTATGCCCCGTACACACGGTCGGATTTTCCGACGGAAAATGTGCGATCGGAGCGTGTTGTCGGAAATTCTGACCGTGTGTGGGCTCCATCGGACATTTTCCATTGGATTTTCCGACACACAACGTTTGAGAGCAGGCTATAAAATTTTCCGACAACAAAATACGATCTAGTCAGTCCTGACTGTGTGTGGACAATTCCGACGCACAAAGTGCCACGCATGCTCAGAAGAAATTCCGAGACGGAACAGCTCGGTCTGGTAAAATTAGCGTTCGGAATGGATATAGCACTTTCGTCAGGCTGCAATGTTTAAAATTGTTTAATGCAGTGCATTCTCTTCTTCTTTATAATGTGAAAAGAATGTCGTTGTTTTGCTGCTCATATTCACACTGAGTTCTTACAAACGTTTTTCTTTATTATTTATCATGATTTCATCAATATATTTTGATTTGTCACATCTGACAAAAAAGCAATATGTTTATATTTTTTGGTTTGTATTTTTTTCAAGCCTGATCGTGTTTTTTTTATTATTTTTTTTTTTTTTTTTACTCCAGAATAGTTTTGGGTGTGTTTTGTGTGTCAAGTTACCACAACACCATTATTATCTTGTATTATATAATCTCAAGGAGGTTGCTTGGTGTTGGTGTCCCTTGTTAATTTCACATTGTATTTTTTAAATGTACCTGCCTCCTCCACAAACAAACTGTCCTTTTTGAAGGAAAACACACATAGGCAATTATAATTGAAACAAAAATTCCTTTATTAAGGGATCTGAACCAAACAAAGAGGGAGGCAATGCTGGAGAAACTGCAGAAATTGGCAAAGCCTTTGGCCCCCAGGGCAGACATCAATTATTTTACTGCAAAATTGGTGGCCTGAGGAGTCCATATCTAAGGGAGTGCAGTCTGGTCCAGAAGTCCAAGAGATCATGAAAGCAGCAGATGACATCTGTGTCCCCAGGCTGTGGTCATACAAGAGCCTGCATCTTTTGTCAGACCAGACTGAACCCAGGTCATCACTCTCTGGTCTTCCTTCCACGCTTCCTTCCACGCTGTGGCTCTGGTGGTGGAGTTGTGGCAGGAGGAGGAAGATGGTCCAACTCACACAGGTGGGTTTTGGGTGTGATTTTGCCCCTCACCCTCTTAGTTAAGACTTTATAAAGAAGGTCCTCACACATGAGGTGTTGGCCCTCCTGCATGCCCTGCAGTTTGGTGGCAGCCATGCAGGCAAAGGCCTCTTCAAGAGTGGGTAAGGCTCTGAGGGATGCAGAAGCCTCCTTAATCAGCCTGAGTGCTGAATTCTGCACGTGACTCCCCTTCCTGGGTCTTTTGGTTGGAAGGCGGAGGGGAGGGACCTGCAATTCGGTCAGGCTCCTACTGGGCACGGCCTTCTCCTGGCTGCCACTTAGGCCCGCCTCCTCCTGGCTGCCACTTAGCCCTGCCTCCTCCTGACTGCTACTTAGCCCCGCCTCCTCCTGTGTGCCACATTCCAGAGCCTCCTCCTGGCTGAGGTCTTCCTGTGTATGAAAAAGGGACATCGTTTGAGTTTTTTCTTCATCAATCACACACAATTTTCACCTCATGACTGTTGCAAATTGAAAGTTAACAAATATAACAGACTATCATTCTGAGCTCAGCATTTTTCATTCTTGTCCCAATTATTTGTGCCCACTACTGTCTATTGATATGTAAAACACTTTATTAAATCAGCAATTAGTGATCAATAATAACATCTAGTAAACATCATTTATTTATTGACCAGAAATCTGTAGAAGAATGCTATACCTGGCTCCAGCTGGGCTCCTCCACTTCTTCCTGGCTGGAAGTCCCAGGTTGGACATCGGAAGCCTCAGCTGGGGTGGAAGATAGGGTGGAAGGAAGAGTGGAGAGGGATTCCCTGACATCAGTCTGGTCTGACAGAAATCGCAGTCTCTCATAGTACCAGAGCCTGGGGACATAAACGTCATCTGCTGCAGCTCCTGATCTCTGGGAATCCGTGACCTTCTTGCCCTAATGTCAGGCAAAACTCTCCTTATCTTGCTACAATATTGGCCTCAATCTAGAAGCAGTATAGGCCCAAGTTTAGATCTTACCTTCGTTATCACGATCGGCGCCTCCGATACTCCTTCCTCCGCTCACAGATCGTACGTACTACGCACACGTGTTATGCTTTATATACACTGCGCATGTGTGAAACTCCGTCCGCCCCTGACGTTCTTTCTAGTCTATTCCCCGCCCCTTCTCATTCGGCGCAGTGGGGGAAGAGCACATGGTGGAGACACAACAGGTGCGTGCTAATTACAGCAACGAGGAGGAGGAGGAGGAGGAGGAAAGCCCGGAGCCAGAAATGTCCCGATCCCGGAAGAGACGATTTAAGGCCTCAGGGGCTCATGTCCTTAGGGGAGATGTTGGAGATGGTGGACATCCTGAAGAGGGCCGACTATGACGGGAAGTATGGACCTTACCCCAACCGCAATGTCAGAAAGGCCAAGATCATGGCGAAAGTAGTCAAGAGTCTGCAGAAGTGTGATATAAATGAGAAGCTGCGCTGACCAAAATAAAAATATGTGAACACTGTGATGTATAGCAGCTAGCACACAAACAAACCAAGTTACATTGAATACATAGAAATAAACGTGCAGCGCTAACCAAAAAAAGAAAAAAATGAAAATATAAAAAAATAAATCAGTGATTTGAAAATAACTATAAATAATGTTACTCAACACAATACACGCCTGTGAGGTGTAAAAAAGTGTCCAAAGTGAATACACTAAGTGTAGGAATGTCCAGAGGCAATATTTGAGCTCAACACACTAGAGCCAAAAGACCACAGTTAATAAGTGTGCATGGAAGGAGTCTTCTCAGACAGGGGGAGTGCTTGGACACAAGATGTTGACTGAAGACTGGATTACACAGCAATCAGAGGCAAAACGTCATAAACTTCTAGAGTTAAATACTCTTACCAGATCCTGTGGGACATATCTGCCATACGGCAGTACGTCTATCAGAGCTTGTGGAGATGGCCTCCCATGTACTCTCCCCAGAGGTTCTCCCTACGGTCACGATCTCCAACGGGTGAAGTTAACCTTGGGTCGCGGTCACCGATAGCCAGGACAATCGCCGGTGGGGGTTGTCAGCTCGCTCACACACTCTCCGATTCCAGGCAGGTTCAAGGGGTCAAAAACAACCCATCATGGATATATTCATGGAGGAAAAAGAAAGAAAGGGGCTCCACATGGCGTAGGTCAAAAAAAATTTCAAAGGGATTTATTGAATAAAAACCTTACAAATTAAAAATTAGAAAGT
This sequence comes from Aquarana catesbeiana, assembly GCF_042186555.1. Classification (NCBI taxonomy): domain Eukaryota; kingdom Metazoa; phylum Chordata; class Amphibia; order Anura; family Ranidae; genus Aquarana; species Aquarana catesbeiana. The sequence continues at coordinate 236,793,809 of NC_133324.1, forward strand.
GATCACTGGATAAAAGACAATGGCAATGTGGGAAGCTAAAACGCCCTACGCGTTTCAACTAAAAAGCCTTCAACTGGGGCATAAAACAGCATCCCCACATTGCCCATATATATAAACTGTAAACCCCATGCCAAATAATTAGGTCCGCCCCCGTCATGGCGGGACCGGAAGTGGAGGGTTTGGTGTTATAAACACTAGAAACTGGCTTCAACAGAAATTATTCCCATGTAAACTAGCACACCACACCAGGCCCAGAGTGTACCATAGTTCGGGGGGTTAAACCGAGGTGTCTACAATGAGGGGGGGTCTTAAATGTCGAATGACCAACTCGGCTTGCGTTCCAAGCCTCACACTGACAGCAGGACTTGCGTTCCACGTGTCTCCAACACGTGACCGGGGAGAAAAACAGCCGGCGAACACTGCGCCGCTGCAGTCTCCCACGGTCATCCCGCGGGCCGTGCGTGCCAGGCCTCGGACGTGAGTGTGGAAGGGGAACCAGCCCACAACCAATGCGCCGCTGGCATCTCCTTCAGTAAGCATGCGCTCCAAGCCTCTGAGTGGGGAGGGGCGGACGGCCGCTCAAAGCCAGACTCATCCGTGATCGGGGCCAGCCGGGCCAATCACAGATACGCTGGATGACTAGCCGCTCCCCCTCCTGTCATTACTACGCTACCTAGGCTATACAATGCGCACTACCCTGGTAATGGCCGAAGCCAGTGCCAGGATAACGTAACTGCATGGGGAAGTTCAATTACAGCCCCTTAATCATAACCACAGATGTGACCAGACAAAAGGACCCAATAAGTACACACATTCAGGTTAAACCCCGCGTGGTAAGTGGATGTAAGAGAGGGGGGGAAAAGAATTACCTACAGTACAACCTGGTATACATGTGAACTCACCCAACAATATACCTGAACTAATCCCTACAGCTCAGACGCAGTGATACATGTTTAGGCCCCCACGATGAGGACCCAGCAATATCACCTGTCAAACTGTCCCAAGGGGACCCAAAGTCCCAAGGTTAGAAAGGTTATGATATAATTAACATAATATATCATAAATTAACTGATGATGGAATCCACAGGCGGCAATCTCCTTCCCTAGGATCCGGAAAACTGAATATTAAGGAAATCAAGTTAACCAACATGCCAAGTCGATCACCTAGACAGAATCGGGTAGGATGTCATAGAGGGGGAAAATTAAAGATATGAGAATGCCAGACATAGGAGTATATTAGATGGCACCCCATGTCAACATACACTAAACCCGGGTGTCCTAGTCTATTATGATAAACATCTACTCTGTCCGGCATGAATGAAACCAGATAGAGGCAGAATATCAGAACCTAATATAATGTAACTTGACGTAATGGGACAAAAACCCAAAAATATTCATAAACTCCAAAAGGGAAAAGGGAAAGGGGGAAAAGACACATAAAGTATGAATATTATCAAAAAAACAGAAACACTCATAGCAGCATCCCAGAGACAACATAAGGTGAGAGGTGTGTCATGGCTCGAGAACTAAGAGTACCCCTCACGCACGGTTAATGAAACTATTGATGTCCCACTCGACATTCATACCGTGCAGCGAGAAGCACCTGAGCTCATAGATCCAATAAGTTTCGAGCCGCGACACACCCCTCAAACGAGATTCACCCCTCCAATGGGGAACTAATTTGTCTATAATGACAAAGGAGGTACCTGTGGGGTACCTATTGTGACTTTCTAGGTAATGACGGGGAACACTGTGCTTAATACAGCCCTTCTTAATTTTAGCAATATGTTCATTGACCCTAAGAGAGAAAGTTCTGGTAGTGCGCCCGACATATTGTCTACCACATGGGCATGTGATAAGATAAACAACATGTCGGGTAGCACATGTGGTGAAGTGTTTCATACTGTACTCTCTGGATGTAACCGTGGAATGGAAAGTCGTTGTTTTACGTCTCCCACTTGTATTGTGTAGACACACGTTGCACTTTCTACACGGGAAGTATCCTTTACAGTCTTGAAAAAAAGAGACAGACTGGGGGGGGTCTATAACATTGGGGGCAATTTCCCCCTGGACCGAACGTGCACCCCGAAAGATAATACTAGCCCGGTCCGGTAAAACAGGACCTAGAACTCGGTCATTTTTCAAAACCTTCCAGTGCCTCTCCAAAATCTTTTTGACTTCTTTATATTGAGTGGAAAATACAGTAAAGAACGACCATTTATATGGGTTATCGCCCTGTATTTTGGGGCGATCACTCAAAAGTGAATCCCTTAGGGACCGATTTCAGCCACTGCCGATGATGGCAGCTGTCTGTCGGGATATACCCGTTACGATCCGTGGGCTTAAAGAAAGTTTTAAGAATCAGTTGTCTATTGACTATGGACACTTCAAGATCCAGGAAGTGTATGGTCTTAAAACTTGCCTCAAAGCACAGAGAGATGTTTCTATCATTGATGTTCAAAAATTCCATGTATTTTTCAAGCGACTTAAGGTCACCCTTCCATAGGAGGAGGATGTCGTCTATATACCTGGCCCACAGAACCAACTGAGGTGGCCTGCAGGAATAGACGACATCCTCCTCCCACAAGGCCATGAAAAGGTTGGCCAAACTGGGGGCATATTTAGCCCCCATGGCCACACCCTTAATCTGGGAGTAATAAGTACCCTGGAACCAAAAATAATTATGTTCTGTTGCGAACCTGAGGAGCTCCATAACATAATTGCGGTGGATAAGGGGAAGGCCAGAGTCCCTGGAAAGGAATAAGTTAACAGCCGCTAGACCTTGGTCTAACGGAATGGACGTGTACAATGCGGAAACATCCGCAGTAGCCAAAAGTAGGCCGTCTTGGTATTCCACTTGTTCTAAAAGATTGATCGCAGCCCTTGTGTCCTTTACATACGAAGGCATCTGCTTGACCAGGGGCTGAAGGTAAAAATCAATATACTTTCCGATTCGTGAAGTAACCGAATCTATCCCACTTACAATGGGACGACCGGGGGGATTAGTGGGGTTCTTATGCACTTTCGGAAGGTAATAGATGACCGGTATCTGTAGGTGCTGTAGGTACAAGAAAATCTCTCTCTTTCTGATTGAGTATATTGAGGGAAAAACCCTCATCTATGAGGGCCGTAAGGGCTCGTTTATAATCCTTCATGGGATCCTTAGGAAGGATGTTATAAGTAGTACGGTCATCTAATAGGCGTTTCATTTCAGTAATATAGTCATCCTTGTCTAGGACCACTATCCCGCCGCCTTTGTCGGCCGGGCGGATGACCAGATTGTTTCTGTCACAAAGAGAATCAATGCCTGCCTTAATGGCAGGATCCAGGTAGGTGTGTTTATCCCGGATTTTCTTAAATCGTGTAAAACTAGATCTTTGAAAACATTGACAGAGTGGGATGTGTTATTAGGGGGATTGAAAAGTGATGGATTTGAGAGACCAGAGTGTCTGGTATCACTCTGTCTCTTAATTATGGGATTCGCTGCAGGTTGGGATAAAAAGTGCCTTTGTATGTTTAACTTGCGGATGTATTTGTGTACATCCACAAATGTAGAGAATTTATTTAGCTTTTTGGGGGGGACGTATTTAAGTCCCTTATCTAAGACATACTTTTCATGGTCAGTAAGACTGACCTTGCTCAAATTATATATGCCAGCACCTAGTGTGACCTTCTTCTTTTTCCTCCATTGTAGTCGCCACCCTCCTCTGCATCCTCTCTTGGTCTTGGACCTCGAGGGGGGTGGTTGTGTCCTGGTTTGTGAAAACCCGGGGTTTGAGAAGGACCAGAGAGGTTATACGGGTATGACATTCTGTTATATTCATCATTCCCCCCTGTCATCATGATAGGCGTAATCGTACTGTGCATCCCGAGACTGTCCATCCCGGAGGGCAGCAAAACGGTTACTAACATGGACAGGGGTACCATAACCATAACCATAGTTGGAGTGGTCAGTTCTGGTATTAAATTTTGGGTCATACTGGCCTTGATACGGGCCTCTACCTCTATTTTCCCTGTTGCCTCTACCTCTGCCATTTGGTTGTTTACCCCTCCGACCCGAGGGGTACCCACAACGATAAGACACCGGGGTGTAACCTCCAAGGCCCGAGGGATGTCTCCCACAGCTCATGTCTCTAGGGGACTGGTGCCCTTGTAACCCGGGCCTGGGGGCAGAGAGATTGGGCCCAGGTTCGGTTGGTCTGCCGGACCTAGGGGGGGGTCATAAGTCAACCTCCTATCAGGGTGGCGAACAGTTTGTTCAACATTCTCAGTAGATATGCTGGTAGACCCAGAATCAACTCCCTGTGCTATCTTTTTCTGCCATCCAAAAACTAAAGAGTCTGCAGAAGAATTTCAGGGTACGACGATCCAAAGATCAGCTCAGGAAGCGGTGGTCGGACCTCAAATTAAGGGAGCACGATCGATCAGTACAGAAGGATCAGGAGAGTGCTGCAGAAAAGTAAGTAGTTGTCCTGTGTTCCTATTCTTTATTTTTCTAACGTTCGTGCTGCTCCACGTGCTTTTCTTTACTGTTGTACAGTTTAAAATGGCAACTTTCATGTTCATGGGCACATTGTTCGTTCGTATGAAACATTGTTCGTTCGGCATAGCAAACTCCATTGTTTTGGCCATATGCATTTGAATACCTTTTTTCTGGCCTACTTTTCTTAAAATAATTTTGGAGTCTAGATGGGTTTGTAACTAGAATGTAATGCAAACTAGATTCTGGGTAAGGAGAGGACACTCAGCAGCAGTTTACACATCTGGAAGCTGGAGCACTAGTGTGAGACACCAGAACACCCTTTTTATTAGGGGGCCCACACAGGTGCTCCAGTGTATACTATAGGGGTTTCTCCATCTGAGAAGCTTGTACAAAACAGGTAAGTATTCAAGCTTGATAAAGGACAGAAATATTTCTTCATCTTGTAACTCTGCCAAACACGCCAAACAGACAATTGTACCCCACGTCCAAGCAATGTTTCATATTCCTATTTCTGCCATCATATATCTGTGTGCTAAGTATACCTATTTTTTTTTGGACATAGGGGAGAAAAGACTCGGAGGACACTCCTCATCAGAGGAGACCACAGACCCCCCACCTCAGGAAGAAGGTGAAATCCCCCAAAGCCAAGCAGAGCAGGAGGAGGAAGACGTGGTGGAACTAGTCACCACAACAAGTGAGTGTCTGCGACCACAGGCTCAGGTAAGAGATGGATGCCGGCATATTTATAATACATGTTTTTTTTTTTGTAGGTGATCGTGATGTTGTGGATCCAGGTCATTTCACCAGTGAGAGTGCCCAGATCCTGATCGGGGAGATCATGGGGTGTAATAGGGACTTGGAAAACATCCAGAAAAACATCAATGAGGTTAAAAACAAAATGAAGCACATCATTGATGTTTTAGGGAGAGTTTAAAAGACCTCCAAATCCCCGACTTTTTTGTGGTATTTGTAATGGAAGAATTTGTTACATTTTTTGACATTTTATAGAAAAGCCAAATGTTGAAGATGCACACAGTGTGTCAACATGTGCTATCTGTCATCACGGGAGATCAATGTAGGCGTTTTGGGGGTGCAACCCCTTCCTCAATAATAAAGTAGCTGTGAGGAAGGGGTTGCACCCCCAAAACACGTCCATTGATCCCCCATGATGGCAGCTAGCACATGTTGACATTCGGCAATTTGTGTGCATCTTCAAAATTTGGCTTTTCCAGGGGTGACTTCACCCCATCTGAACGCAATATCAAACACAGTTTCTAAATATTCATGTCTGATATTGCCTTCAATCTCTACAAAAGTTGAACTTTGTAAGTTCCAGATTTGTGTATTTCTTGTTTGTTTGAAACATGCCTGTTTTACCTTAAATGGACATTTCTACTTTTATTAATGTGACCCAAAAAATTGTTATATAAAAATCATGTTGGTTTGTTTTAAAAACCTTTTATAAATGCACATGTGATTGTGCTGGTATTAAAAAGATTGATACTCAAGAATGTGTGGATTATTGTTTCAGTGCTCCTAAAATTTTGTTGTGGTAAAATTGTGGTTTTCAGTGACAATGGTGGTTATTTCCTAAGGGCAAATCCACTTTGCACTACAAGTGCAGTTTCAGTGCAGTCTCAAGTGCACTTGTAGTGCAAAGTGGATTTTCCTTTAGTAAATAAAACCCAACAGTGCTTTTTTATGTTACACAATCACGCCATTTTCAGGACTCCCCACATTTCTGTCAGGGTCAGCTAAAAGAAACACAAGCAGTAAATGTCACCAAAGATTTTAATAGTTAAAAGGCTTTTTTAATTTGAAAAATGTATCAGACATTGTCTGGTATATTGATGGCCCCCCTACCCGCAAAGTATTCAAGGTATCTAAGACGGGCCTCACGGGCACTCAGGGGGGGCAAGCCAGGACGGCCAGCCTCAAGCGCCATCAGGGTTGTTTCAGTTCCAGGAATTCTGGCCTCAGGCCCCACTGAGGCAGCATAGTTGGCAGAATTTTGCCTTAAAAAGTTGTGGAGAATACAGCACGCCAGGATGATATGATTCAGTTTATACTCCGCCATGTGTATGGGTGTAAGTAATAGGAGGAACCGGCTGGCCATGGTTCCAAATGTGTTCTCCACCACTCTTCTGGCTCTGGCCAGCCGGTAATTAAAAACCCTCTGGTCCGGGGTGAGGGTCCTCATAGGGAATGGCCGCATATGATGGTCCCCCAGCGCAAACGCTTCATCCGCAACGAAGACGAATGGGAGTCCTTCCACATTGTCTTCTGGAGGTGGCAAGTCCAAGCTGCCATTCTGGAGATGCCTATAGAACTCCGTCTGGGCGATGACTCCACCATCGGAAATCCGGCCATTCTTCCCCACATCCACATACAGGAACTCATAAGTAGCTGACACCACCGCCAACATCACAATACTATTGAACCCCTTGTAGTTGTAATAGTATGACCCCGAGTTGGGTGGTGGGACGATGTGGACATGTTTCCCATCAATTGCCCTTCCGCAGTTAGGAAAGTCCCACCGCTGGGCAAAGTGGGAGGCCAGTCTGCCATTCCTGTGGCGTGGAAGAAAACTGTGGAGTCAAACAAGAAAATAAAATGAATCATTTTGCACATAAACATGGAAAGCAGATTAGACACAAACATTCTTGGCCAACATCAGTATAAAATTTATTTTAGGGAGTATTTAAAGACAAAGGTATAAGGTCCACCTATTAGATCCCCCCCCCATTGGCCATATTTTATGGGGGGATATGTTTGGGATAGGTAACCCTCTCCACTTCATTGAGAGATGAATGCCTAAATAATGTGTATTACTTTGGCCAGCCCCTCCTTACTTTACACTATTGGCAGCCCACTGGACAGGTAAGAAGTGTCATAATACAAAGAGATAAATACACACTGTACACATTTTAGCACATTTTTACATATCAAGATAATAATAGGATACAAAATCTTCAAACAGTACCATTTGAAAGTATTCAGGCAGGCCCTTGCACTACATGCTTTGGGGAATTCATCAGCAGATAGAGGATTGATATCAGCTGAGTTAGCAGTTGGGGGGGGGGGGGGGGGGTTCCAAATGATTTTGGGACACAAAAAAAAGCCTCTGGCACTCTGCCAGAATTTCTAACACACATCACAATTTTCTACATTTTAGGGGGTATTTAGGGTAAAGCACTACTATGGAGCTGACAAAATACATTGTTTTTTTTTTGTTTTTTTTTCAATCCTCTTTATTACAAATTTTGTACAAATTGATACACATAATTTATCAATGTTATTTCCTTATACATTTCTTCATATATTTCATTTACATTTACATTCTCTCCTATCAATCACACCATTCTCTCTCCTCCAGTCTCTCCATGGCCACTCTATACTTCATTTTCAGGTATTCCTACATCCAGTGTAACACATGATCTATTCCACTTTGCCCATATATTCTCATATTTCTGCAGATTACCCCTTTGTTCATACATTATTCTTTCATATGGTAAAACCTGATTTACTGCCCTCACCCACTGGGTCACTGTCGGTGGGTTTGGCTGAATCCATTTCTCTACTATTTGTTTTCTTGCGAGAAATAATGCTTCCTGCAGGAACATCCTATTATATTTACTACTACCTCTCTTCTCCCTTCTTATTCCCATCAAACAGAGTTCAATTGTGGCCATAATTGGTTCATTTAGCACTTTTCCTATTTTTCTAATCACCTGTTGCCAGTATCTTTCTATGTTAACACAATGCCACATCATGTGGAGAAAGTCCGCCCCTTCCTGTCCACATCTTGTGCACTTTGATTCACTCATTCTCCCCATTTTATACAACATATTTGGGGCCAAATAGGTCTGATATACAATGTTTAACTGAATTATCCTGTTATTTATTGCTGGGGATACTTTCAAATGGGAGGAGCATACTTCGTTCCATTCCTGTTCACTCATATCTGGTATAGCTACTTGCCATTTATTCCTTATTTCCATTGGTTCCCCCCTATTTTACTCTGCAGCAGATGTGAATAAAGTTTGGCTACTAACCCCTTTGGTCCCTGTGATCTCAGAATGCCTATAAGAGGGTATTTAGATATTTTTAATTCCTTTCCTCTAAACTGTATCTGTAAGACTTGTCTAAGCTGAAGGTATCTAAAAAATTGTTTACTTGATAAATTATATAGTTTACATAACTTTTCGTATGGTACTATTATGTTTCTTTCATACACCTGTCCAATGCTTATCACCTCTTTCTGTTTCCAGAATTTACTACCCTCAAATTTTTCCAAATGCTCAAATGCTGGATTATTCCACAAAGCGGTCTCTGGTGGGATATCAGAGAAGCCCGTTAGCCTCCTTGCCTCCCGCCAGACTGCTCTGGCTAGTTTTAGCAGGGGAATTCTTACTCCCACCCTCCTCAGATCTTTTATCTCTAATCCTACCATGAGATCTTCTACTTGCATCCTGCTTAGTAAGTACTCCTCAATTCCTGTTTTTTTCTCCTGTCCAACCCAGGATCTCAGATGTTTCAGTTGCCCAGCCAGATAATATAAATATAAATCTGGCAGGGCCAACCCTGCTGCATTTTTCGGTCTTTGTAGCTTTTTAAGTTTTAGCTTGCTTCTACCATACGCCCAAATGAATCTGGTTATCTGTGAGTTCAGATCTTTAAATATCTGTTTTGGTATTTTTACCGGGGAGTGTGCAAATAGATATAAGCATTTAGGGAGTATAATAGATTTAATCAACTGGATTCTACCCGCCATTGATATTGGTAATTTTATCCATATTGCCAGTTTTTTCTTAACAAATTCTACCAGGGGGATTATATTAACTTTCAGGGCTTCCTCAGGATCTAACGTAATATTTATTCCTAAGTATTTAAACACTTCGACTATTTTTAATGGGGTCTGGGCGCTCATTACATTCCCTGTTCCAAGCAGCATCAGTGCAGATTTCTGCCAATTTATTTTGAGTCCTGAAAATATTCCGTATGTTTCTATTATTTTCATCGCCTCCTGCAATGAGGTATACCCATCCCCCATGTATAGTATGATATCATCGGCATATAAGCCTATATGTTCTACTTTTTCCCCCACTTTAATCCCTTTATACTTTTTTGATTGCCTAAATCTATTTGCCAATGCTTCAATTACCAAGGCAAATAGCTGGGGGGACAATGGGCATCCCTGCCTCATTCCCCTATATAATTTTATTGTAGTCGATAGTGTCCCATTTATTAGTAGGCTTGAACATGGTTGTTTGTAAATTATTTTTACCCATTTTCTAAATTTTTCCCCGAATCCATTTTTTTTCAATACTGTCTGCAAGAATTCCCATTCTACGGAGTCAAATGCCCTGGCCGTATCCAGCGAGGCCAAGGCACTTAACTCCGGAACAAACTCCCTCATCTGTACCATAAATTGTGTTCTTCTAATATTAATTGATGTAGACTTCCCTGGCATAAATCCTGTTTGATCGCTTGTCACAATAGACAAGATTACTTCATTAAGACGTTTGGCGAGTATTTTTGCCAAGATTTTGTAATCTATGTTCAATAATGATATTGGTCTATATGACGCACATTCAGTTCTATCTTTGTCAGGTTTGGGTATCAATATAACTGTTGCCTCATACATAGTGGGTGACATTTCTCCCTGGAGGAATATCTCTCTATACATCTTGGTTAGGGCCGGTACCATAATCTCCGCATATCGCTGGTACAATTCCAGTGGTATGCCATCCGGTCCTGGAGATTTCCCCTTCCCCAGCGAGAAGATGGCTTCTCTTACTTCCCCTTCCTCTATATCCCTCTCCAACACCCCCTTTTGTTCTTCTGTTATTTTAAGGAAGTTTAAATCGCCCAAATATTCCTCTATCTCATCTCCTGTACGGGACAATGTTGATGTATACATACTGATATAATATTCTTGAAAACTCATAAGTATCTCCTCTAGTGTGTTTACCATCTCCCCTTTCTCATTTCTCACTTCTGAAATCACCAAAGATGGAGTCTGTTGTTTTATCAAAATGTTCAGTATCCTATTAGCTTGGTGGCCTTGCTCAAAATTTTTTTGATTTTGCTGGAACTTCTTACGTTTGCCATTAGTTATTAGTTGGTTCTTATACTGGCGCGCTATTCCCGCCCATCTTATCTGATTTATGTTTGAAGGTTTAGTTATAAACTCAGTTTCTGCTTGTGCACACTCTCGCTCCAATTCCTCTTCTTCCTGTCTATTGGCTCGCTTTATATATGATATTGTAGATCTTGTTATACCTCTTATATATGCCTTAAAACTGTCCCACGCCATGCCACCCATTTTCCCATCTCCATGAGCCTCCAAATACATTTCCAGTTGCTCCGGTATCCTATCATTTAAACCAATCTGGGTTAGCCATTGAGACTGAATCCTATAACCCGGGCATCTTCCTCTATGCCCTATTTTTAGCTCGAAGGTCAACCCAGCGTGGTCAGATACTCCCTTAGACCTATATGTGACAGCCTGTAGTATTGGGAGCAACTTCTCATTCCCCATAGCCAGGTCTATTCTAGACATGCAACCTCTTCCTGGTGCATGCCACGAATAAGCCCTAGCTCCTGGGTTTCTGAACCTCCAAAGATCAATCCATCCAACTTCTTTTGTAAATTTTTCCAGCAACCTGGACCCTATTGTTCCTCTTGGAGTATTCCTCCCAAACCTGTCCACCTTTGGATTTAAACACATATTGAAATCTCCCATGCACACAACATACGCCTCTGGGTACCCTGACATGAATAGCATTGCTTCCTTCAATACTGCCATTGTAGCAGGTGGAGGATTATATATTCCCATAATTACAAATGGCTGTGAGTGCATCAGGGCAAAGACAAAGACATATCTCCCCTCCGGATCACTCCTTGCCCTGATGCACTCCCATGCCACCCCTCGATGCACCAACAGGGAAACCCCTCTTGAATACGTTGTGTGGCATGAATGGCTCGCCCACTGTATCCAAGGTTTTTTAAAGTAATCCAGTCTTTCTTTAGTCATATGTGTTTCTTGCATGTAAATTATTTTGGCTTGCACCTTACTAATTTCTGTAAACACCTGCGTTCGTTTTAATTGCGTACCCATACCTCTAACATTCCATGACAAAAACGTATATTGATTACTCTTATTACTCATATTTATTATTTGTTTTGTTTTATTTTACCCTCCTTTTTACCAGAGTTCCTACTTCTCATTCTTTCCCCCGTGGCCTTCCCCTTACTTACATACCCCTCCCTCCTACCCCATACATTCATCCATTCATCCCCATTCACCCAATAAAACTTTTTTAGGGCATTACCAACATAGTGCATTTTGCCCTTATATAGGTAATTCGTAACAATTTCAGCCTATCTACTCCTCGACCCCCCCCCCTTCTATTCTTCTTTTAGGAGGAGTTTGAGGTCAGGGGGAGGAAGAAGAAGCTGCCCACAAAAACACAACAAAACAACAAAAAAAAAAAAAAAAAAAAAAAAAAAGACCACCTCGTCCTCCACTCATTTGCTCTCTCTTAACTCATCCCATTTATGTGATTATTCCCTATACCCCTCCTACCCACTACTATTTACTTCCCTATATCTCTTGTGCTTGGCTTGTATCCTCGCTTGCCATCCCTCTTCCTTTTTATCTCTCTTTTGTGTTACTCTTATCCCTCCACCTCTCCCCCCCTCCTACACCCCCCCACTCTAAACCTATTCCCCCCTCCCCCCACTATCCCCCCACCCCCCCTTTGCCGTGTTGTATATATTCGTGTTCATATTTTTATTCCTTAATGTGTTCTTTGATCTCTACTTAATCTTTATTGTGCCTACCTCCCCCCCCCTCCTCCTTCCCCCTCTTCCTCACTCCACTCCTGTGTTCACTTATCCTTTAATTTCATTTATCCCTTGCTACACGTGCTCCCAAAAGATCAAAACTCAAACAAACACAAAAAACACCAAAAGCAAAGCAAAAAAACCCCAAAACCATTACATTACCAATCAAATATCTCTCCACCCACCAAAAACGAGGAATGAGGGAGGGAAAGAAAAAAAAAAGAAAAAAAAAACACAGCGCTTCCCACCCCTCCTCCCTCCCTCTCCTCCCTCCCATAATCAAAATTACAATCATTGACCCCCCTTAGCGTCTATATTTTTCTTTTGGGGTCTCCCCCAGCCCCTATTTGACAGTTTGACAGTCCGCATCCAGTCCTTTGCTTGTTCTGCTGTACTGAAATACATAGTCTTTCCTCCTTCCTCCACTCTCAACCGTGCAGGGCACGCCATAGAGTATTCAATTCCTGCCTCTCTCATTCTCCGTTTTACCTCAAAAAAAGTGGCCCTTTGCTTTTGTAATTCTAGGGAGAAGTCCGGGAATATTGACACTTTACTGTTTTCAAAGTGAATCTCTCCCTTTTGTCTTGCTTTCCTTAAAATCGCATCTCTGTCTCTGCAATTCAATAGTCGCGCCAGCAAAGGTCTAGGAGGGAGCCCTGGCTTTGGTACTACTGCTGGCACCCTGTGTGCTCTCTCCACTGCAAATGCCGTTGAGAACTCCATATCTGAAAATACATTTTTCAACCATTTTTCTATAAAGTCCCCAGGGTTAAACCCCTCCGCTTTCTCCGGTAAACCGACTATTCTTAAGTTGTTTCGGCGCATGCGATTCTCAAAATCGTCTGTTTTTTGTTGCCATGTAGCAATCTGCTTCTCTACTGATAGTATTTGTTTGGGCATAGGGTTAACTGCATCTTCCAATATAGATATTCTATTTTCCACTTCTGCCATCCTATCTCTCATACTCTGCATGTCATGTCTGATCAGTCCTATGTCATTTTTAATTTCATCCATTTTACCTGTCAGCGCTGCATTGCTTGTGTGGATGGCCTCCATTAACTGAGCATTCATCTGTTCCAGTGTCAGCTTAGGCGGCTTCTCCCGCTTCTCTACCTTCTCAGGCTGCGGCTGGGGCATGCTAGGCTTCTGGATCTCCAGAGCTGATGTTTCGCCGCTCCGTGTCTGTGGAGGGCTTCGCCCGCCGTCCTGCTTATCGGATCGTGCAAATTCCTTAAGGCGATCCGCCGCCGTCTGTTTGCTGCTCATGCTGCCGCCGGGGGTGTCCGTTTGCCGGGTTACAGGTCTCGGTAGCAGGGACTACCCAGGATTCTGACGGAGGCTCAGAAGGCTGACCTCGGAGCTCCCGCTGATCACATCCGCCTGTGTCAGCGGAAGTCACGCCCCTTCAGTCTTGCACCCAAAATACATTGTTAATTGAGTAGACGAGGTGAATATAGGCCCAGGAGAGCATGCTGGGGAAGTAAGTGAATTTAAAAATGTATGAAGGACAAAAAAAACCCCTAAAATTCCAGCATGCATGAGGACAAAAGGGACATTCACGGCATATTACAATCATGGTAATTAGGCAATGAGGAAAGAAATACAATATATTAACAAACATTATATACAATAAAATGTGATATTAAAGGATAAATATCTCACCTTAATATACTCCTTCTGCAGGACCTGGATGATGGCAGAACAGGTCTCTGGGATAATGATCCCCAGAGCCTGGGGGGAGATGCCTGTCGAGAACTTGAGGTCCTGCAAGCTTCTCCCCGTCGCCAAGTACCGCAGGGTGGCGACCAGCCTCTGCTCCAGAGTGATGGCTTGCCTCATGCAGGTATCCTGCATATCCCCTAATATAAGGGGTCAGCAAAGCCAACAAACGGTGAAATACGGGGTCCGTCATCCGGAGAAAGTTCCTGAAATCGTCAGGATTTTTCTCACAGATCTCACGGAGCAAAGGCATGTGACAGAACTGGTCACGCTGGAGCAACCAATTCTTGGTCCATGAACTCCTCCCCACCCTGTTCATGGACTGGACTTGTGTCAAGGTAAGGACCCCAACACCAAGCCCCCGCACAGCACGAACTCTACGATGAGTACGTATACGCAACATGGCTAGAAAACAGTCGGCTGCTCAGAACGAAGTAACAGAACGCACTGGAGAACAGCAAGGCCTGTGAAGAGCAACCTGAAAAACAGTAATGAACCAACAAGAACACAATGACAAAGTCACGCGTAACTTGCTGCACGCACTGAAGACCAGATACAAACCCACAAGCACAAACTGAACAGCAGAAAACGATCTGAAAACCACGAGTCTGAAAAAGCGCGAATCGTCTCTCACCAAACTTTTACTAACACGAGATTAGCAAAAGGAGCCCAAAGGCTGCCGCGCTTGGTTCTAGACTGCCCTTTTATAGTCTCGTTGTACGTGATGTACGTGACCACGTTCTTGGCGATCGGAAATACCGACAACTTTGTGCGATCGTGTGTATGCAAAACAAGTTTGAGCCAACATCCGTCGGAAAAAATCCATGGGTTTTGTTGTCGGATTTTCCGATCAATGTCCGACCGTGTGTACGGGGCATTACAGTAAAGAACCCTCTACGCAGTTTAAGGTTAAACCTCTTTTCATCTAATTTTAGTGAATGGCCGCATGTCTTTTTAAATTCCCTTTCACGGAAAAGTTTTATACCTATTGTGGGGTCACCAGTATGGTATTTGTACATTGAAATCATATGCCCTCTCAAGCGTCACTTCTCCAGAGAGAATATGTTCAGTGCCCGTAACCTTTCCTCATAACTAATGTCCTCCAGTCCCTTTATTAGTTTTGTAGCCCTTCTCTTGACTCTCTCCAGTTCCAGCACATCCTTCCTGAGGACTGGTGCCCAGAACTGGACAACATACTCCTGGTGCGGCCGGACCAGAGTTTTATAGAGTGGGAGAATTATCATTTTATCTCTGGAGTTGATCCCCTTTACCATTGCTGAGCCTATCATCTGCTAGGACCCCCAGGTCCTTTTCCATCCTAGATTGCCCCAGAGGACCCTAGCGTATAGATTGCATTCATATTTTTGACACCCAAATGCATAATTTTAAATTTTTCTACATTAAACCTCATTTTCCATATAGTTGCCCACCCCATTAATTTGTTCAGATCTTCTTGTAAGGTTTCCACATCCTGTGGAGAAATTATTGCCCTGCTTAGCTTAGTATCGTCCGCAAATACTGAGATTGATTTGGTTATCCCATCCTCCAGGTTGTTTATGAATAAATTAAATAGGATTGGTCCCAGGACAGAACCCTGGGGGACCCCTCTTTCCACACCAAGCCATTCAGAGCACTCCCCATTTATCACTACCCTCTGAACTCGCCCCTGTAGCCAGTTTTCAATCCATATACTCACCCTATGGTCCATGCCGACAGACCTTAGTTTATACACTAAACGCTTATGGGGAACTGTGTCACATGCCTTTGCAAAATACACCGGGCCTTCCTTTATCTAGATGGCAGCTCACCTCCTCATAGAAAGTTAATAGATTGGTTTGGCAAGAATGACTCTTCATGAATCCATGCTGATTACTGCTAATGATACCGTTTTCATTACTATAATCTTGTATATA
This sequence comes from Aquarana catesbeiana, assembly GCF_042186555.1. Taxonomy (NCBI): domain Eukaryota; kingdom Metazoa; phylum Chordata; class Amphibia; order Anura; family Ranidae; genus Aquarana; species Aquarana catesbeiana. The sequence goes on from NC_133324.1 coordinate 236,809,775, forward strand.
GTCCCTTATCATCCCCTTCAAGAGCTTGCATACTATTGATTTTAGGCTAACTGGTCTGTGATTCCCAGGAATGTATCTTGGTCCTTTTTTAATTATTGGAGCTACATTGGGTTTTCTCCAGGGTTTACAAAATAGCAAAAGAATATCGGTGTACCCACCAAATAGCAAAAATATCACCGATACCTGATGAAGTCAAGTGTCATGTGAAACACTGCGTCGGAACTGTGGCGGTTCAGTAAAGGAGGGCCACGTGCTGGCTATATATTACACCCAATGACTAGAGATGAGCTTGGGCATCCTCTGAACTCATCTTTACTGTAACTCATGCTTCCAAGAACCAGTGTACACCAAGGAAAGCCCCCCCCCCCACACTTTCTTAACCTAAAGCACACATATGTCAGTGGTTTTACTTCACTCTGAAAACAAGCAAGAAACAATAAACTATTTGATGCTCCTGCCTAGTTTTTTTTCAGTACATGCAAGATAACTCATGTGCTTTTACACGCATTAAAGAGTAGCAAGGAGCAGATGCATTTGTTTATTTTTGTGTGTTAGGGTGCCACTGAAATTTATTAGGAATGCACTGCAACGTGCATGAAAAAAAAATGTGGACCTGAATCATAACACATCTTGTAATTTAATTACTAGGCATTTTCTTAAAGTGATCGTAAAGTCTAATTTTTTTTTCAATAAAAATAATGTTATACTTACCTGCTCTGTGGCAATGGATTTGCACAGGGCAGCCCAGATCCTTCTCTTCTTGGGTGCCTCTTCTGTGCTCCTGGCCCCTCCTTCCCGTTGAGTGCCCCCACAGCAAGCAGCTTGCTATCAAGGCACCCGAGCCGAATCACAGCTTCCAGTGTCTATTCAGACACGGAGCTGTGCCCCGCCCCCCCCCGCCCCTCTCTCTCCTGATTGGCTGACTGACTTTGATTGACAACAGCAGGAGCCAATGGCGCCGCTGCTGTGTCTCAGCCAATCAGGAGGGAGAGTCTCGATTGGCCCAGACACTCGTGGACATCGCTGGACAGAGATAGGGCTTAGGTAAATATTAGGGGGGGCTGGGGGGGCTGCTGCACACAGAAGGCTTTTTATCTTAATGCATAGAATACATTAAGATAAAAAACCTTCTGACTTTACAACTCCTTTAATTTTACAGCTGAAAGTCATGTTTTCAATCCACTGAAAGTTTTTTTGCAAAGATCAAATGAGTTTATAACAGAATACATGTTACATTACCATTTCAAAACACTGTATTTTTATATGCGAGATGATGTAAATTAAAGAGGAACTAAACTGTATCTGACCACTACAAACTGAAAATGCTATTTTTTTTTTGGATCAAAACAACGTTTATTGAGCATAGAAAAAAAATATTTGAACATAGGGTAATTAGTTCAACAGGCACTATAGTGACGAATCAATCCAGTTTACATACATGAAGACATAACATAAATCAGTAAGGTACTTTGCGTATCATAATCTGTAAAATAGTATATTAGCGCAGGGCCTGTAAAGGGGGAGGGAGAGGATCCCGTGGGGGGCCCATGGGATTACCTAGGAGGAATGTATCTAGTCCTCCGTGTCACATGTGGAAGCGTCCTCCAACCATCTCTATCCCATATTTTGTGGTATTTATTAGGGCAACCCCTGTGGATGTAGAGCAGTTTTTTATATGGAAGAGTGGTGTTGACTGCTATGATCCATTGTTGAAGCGTGGAGGGGATCACCTCATCCATGTCTTGGCGAACTGAAGTCTAGCAAGGAATAATGTTTCTTGCAGAAAGATATTCAAATATTTCTCGCCTTCAGGGAGTGAGAGGAGCCCCAACACACACTGGCGAGGACAAAGGGACAGTGGGGAGCCCATGCGGTCATGAAGAAACCGGACCACCTGGGTCCAGAAACCCTGTATGGACGGGCAGGTCCAAAGTAGAAGGTAGAAGAATGCATTGGGATGGCTACAACTGGGGCAGTTAGGACTATGCCCAGGTCTATACTTAGAGACCTGTGAAGAATATATAGGTTGGTGAGGTGGTCAGACAGTTTGGGAGACACGGTTTTACAGTTAGTGAGAGCCTCTTCCCAGTACTCATCTGTCACGGTGCCCAGATCGGACTCCCATCTAGACTTCAGCTGGTGGGCGGTAGCCATAGCTGCGGGCATCGTGAGGTAGGTATATGTAAGGGAGATTAGCTTTTTGGGGTCCTTACCCAGGACAATGTCTACCAATAGTGGGACTTCAAGATTTGGGATAGGCCCCCTAAACTGTGTGTTGAGTGCATGTCAGAGTTGGAGATATCGGAATAGCATATGGTTGGGTAAAGCGAAATTGTCTTTGAGGGCTTGGAAAGATTAAACCGTCCCGTCAGCCACCACCAGCGACAAGTATATGATACCCTTATCAACCCATACTCCGTAATCAGGAATAGAGGTGAGTTCGGGCATATGTGGGTTGTCCCAGAGGGGTGTGTGAGAGTGGGGGGAAGGTGCCTCTCCAAGATGCATAGCAAGTTGCCAGATCTTACAGTGGTGAAATAACATATGTTTCCTATCACCGGTTCAAGGTGAGCCACGAGGGTCGCAAAATAAGACCTGGAAGGGGTGGATAAGTGGGCCAGGGGCTTGTGAGCAGACTAGTATGGAGCAACGTTCTCTATCGGAGTGATTAAAGTAAAAGAAGTGAGAGAGTTGGGACGCTATGTAATAGAGAAAGAGGTCAGGGAGTGTGGTACCGCCTAGATTGGTCGGGCATTTCAGGACCCGCCACGGCAATTTGTGGTGAGAAGAGCCCCAAATGAATGTGTTGAGGATAGATTCCATGGACTTAAATATACGTGGGGGGAGGTATAGCGGGGCCTGCAAAGATACAAAGGAGTTTGGGGAGGAGGATCATTTTGACCAAGTTTATTCGGCCCATTACCCCAAGGGGGAGACGGGACCATGTTTGTGTTTTGGACTTCAGGACATTGAATAAGGGTTCAACATTGAGGGTGATGTAGTCCAGAAGAGATCTAGAGACACAGACACCTAAGTATTTAATGATGTTAGTTCTAACTAAAGGGAGCGTGTCTTGGTCAGCAGTAGGGGCGCCTATATCTAATGGAAGAATTTGGGACTTGGTCCAATTTATCTGGAGCCCGGAGAATGCTCCAAAGGCTGTGATAGTTTGAAATGCTGTCTGAAGTGATTGGCCGGCATCAGCGAGGTAGAGGAGCATGTCATCCGCGTACAGGCTGATCACCTCTGTCAATTGGCCACAGCGAAGGCCCTTGATGCCAGGGTGGCTTCTAAGAGCTATAGCCAGGGGCTCCACGGCCAGGGTATATAATAGGGGTGGCGCGTGCCGCGGGAGAGTGTGAATGAGCGGGAGATTCTACCATTGACTTGAATGCGAGCTGTGGGGGCCTGGTACAGAGGTTGGAGCCACTTTAAAAATTTTGGGCCAAAGCCAAATTTATAGAGGCATTCCCACAGATAACTCCACTCCACGGAGTAAAACGCCTTGGCGGCATCTAAACTGACCACTACTCTGGAGCCTATATCTGTATGTTGGGATTGAAGGTTCATGTGAAGCCGCCTAAGGTTGAAAGCTGTGTTTTTGTCGGGCATGAACCCAGTCTGGTCAGGGTGTATTAAGCTAAGGATTACTTTATTTAAGCGCAGGGCTAGGATTTTGACCAATATTTTTATGTCTAATTGGAGGAGAGATATGGGTCTGTATGATTCGGGAAACAGCGGGTCTTTACCCGGCTTGGGTATGAGGACGATGAGGGCCTCACCCATGGATGGTGGGAGCGTATTCGAGTCGAATATGTGCTGAAAATGCTAATTAATTCATTTTTAATATTCAAAACAAATTTGCCCATTCATCTACTGTATGTCTCTGTGCTTTATTTTGTTTATTTTGAGAAATCACTTTGAAAAACACCTTACTAGCATTTAAAGCCGCAGTCATCTTGAGTAAGGGCAGATGATCCACATAGCTTCCTGGAATCCATCTGCCCTTATCTCAAGCATGAGAAAACCCCTGCTCCAGATGAAAGAAAAAAATGCTCATGAAGGCTCTTGGGATTTATGACATCATTTTGACCTAGGTCATAAACCAGAAAGCAACTGAAGAAATGTAAAAAAAAAAAGTTTAAAACAAGTAAATATTATAATATTTATAATAAATATAAATATAATATTTCTTGCTATCTATCTACCAATGCTAGTAGCATAAGGATTAAAAATAGTTAATTGTGATTGAGAGAGTTTTAAGAAACATTATTTCTACTGCTGCTATAGTGATATGTTAATAGCACTATAGGCTATTGTCAGTTCATGGACCCTCCATCAATTTAACCGAATCCTACATAAAGGTCAATGTACATAGTAGTGTTTTGCTTCTAACGTGGTATTGTGATTCATTTTTGCAGGATCTGGAAAGCAGTGTTTAAATTTTGAATTGGCCAGCAATGGCAGTCCCAGCAGCCTCATGACAGATGCATGTTAAATTTGAGCATCCCGCTTTTTATTTTACAAAGTGGGGCAGGGGTTATTTTGGTCCCAATTTAAGTAATATGCCTGCAGCAACCTCTATTTAGGTAGGTGCTAGAGTTGAAATTTTTGTCAGTACAGGTAAATTTAAGCAGGCGTAACTAAAAAGCTAGGCCTGTTTGTTTTGATCTGTGGCTGGGAGTGGTTTAGAGTAGGCTGGTGACTCACAGCTAGTTTCATCTTTCAGTTTCCTCCCTTCTGCTTCTAGAGGGAAGGTGGGGAAGAGAGGTGGAGCTGTCTGAGGTGTTCAAAGGAGCCCTGACCAATCCCCAACCTGGATTGGCAGGGAGCAGGCCTCCTTAAATACCTAGAGTCGGTCGAGTGGAAGAACTGGAGATGGAGTGTTAGGCTGTCGGGGCCTTGGAGGGAGCTCCCCAGTCTGGGGGGGGGGGTGACCTTGGGCCAGGGGCTCGGAGCTGTGAAGGAACCCCACACAAGGGGTGTCCTGAACAGGAGCAGGAGAGGACAGCAGGAAACACTCCTGGGCAAGTCTTCAGGAGGGATACATCAGGTGTCGGTGAGTGACAGGCACAGTCGGGAGAGCTGGGAGAGGCATGCCGGAGTGGACTGGGAGGCAGTCTGAGATGGATGTAGAGCCAGTGGGAGGGACTGTGATGTTACTGGCAGAGAAGTGGGGCAGCTGCAGCCAGGAGGGTTGTCAGAGCCTGCACAGGACTGGGTGGGATCAGTAGTCCACCTTAATACAGCTAGCACTAAAGACTTTCCTTTCACCATTGGTTGCTAAACCAAAGGGGTACATGGTTCCTGTCAGCAAATGGCAGTTTCTAGGGTCTGACTGTGTTAGAGTTGGGCCTACCATGTGCTAGCTGTGCCAGGAACCAAGTATTGTACGGGAGAGAGAGAAACAGTCTGCAAATAAACGTTGTGCTGGAGGAGGCCAGAGCTCTGGAAGATGTTAATAGAGGTTCCAATTGATCATTATATTGATTTCTGCTATTGATTCTGGTCATCCCATAATTCCCTTTTACCCCATCCAAGTTTAATTCCTCAAAAAAAATTAAAAAAAACAAAGGTGATGGACTGTTCATTGTCTTGAGAGTGACTGGAAGTGAATGCCAGGCTGGGCAGGGTGACAGGTGGAACTAATACATTCTGCAGTCCCTACGGGGGTACCACTACACACCCATAAAAAAGGAAAATGAGAGCCTGGAGCAGCCACCCAGGAGGATGAAAGGGTAACCTTTAGGCCGGGTTCACACATATGCGAATTGGATACGCACCCAATTCGCATGACAGGAAAGTGTGACCAGCTCTCAAAAGAGCCATTTCACACGTCTTGGGGGCCTTAGTCTGCATTCAAAAAGGGTCCTGTGCATATATGGGTCTGATTCAGGTGCAAATTTAGGCAAAAATTCGTACCTGGTGGTGCTCCTGGCTCCTACACCTTTCTGAGTGCCCCCATTGGAACCTGCTTGTAATGGGGGCACTTATGCAGGCTTAATCCTGGGTTGAGCTCTGTGTGTCCACTGACACATACAGTGTTGCTCACCCCCCCCACCTGCTCTCTCCCCTGCACTGGATCGAGACCTAGCTCAGGTAAGTATTTAGAGGGGCTGGGGGAGCTGAACACAGAAGTTTTTTTTCACCATCTTACCACAGCAGTATGGAGCTGTTGCTTCGGGTGTAATTAGACCAAAAATTCCTCACCAAGGGAAATAGAAAGTTAGACATATTTTCCTCCTTGTCTGAGTTGTGTGTACCTGGGGCCAGCCACAATCTTTTGTGTTTGATTAGAGGGACTGTAACTTACTCTATATCTACTATATCCTTATCCATGCCTGCCAGACAGCCTTCATTGGAAAAGGGCAGTGGCAGTGTATTGAAGCAACCACGTCTATAGTCCAATCACCACACTTTTACCACCAATATCTCCTATCTAAGTACTAACCAGGCCTGATCCTGGTTAGCTAACGAGATCAGAAGAGTTTGAGCACATTCAGGATGGTGTGTCCATAGGCCTTCCCCCTAATTGCTGTCTTGCGTATCTATAACAATAGATATGGGGGGGGGAGGCCTGCGGCCACACAACCCTAAATGCACCCGAACCTGTCTGATATTGGAAGCCAAGCAGACTAGGGCCTGGTTAGTACTTGGATGGGAGACACCGGGGATAAGATCTTGGTGATTCATAGGATTCGTTTCTCATTTCTATTTATTTGTATATATTTAGTTTTGGGTTTGTGAGCGTTGCTCTTGTTTTATACCTAAACAAAAAAAAAGTTTTGCCAATCCTGTATAACCAATCCCCCCCAATAATGTCTCAGTTTTGGAGGATGGATGTCTTTTCAGAAGAAAGTTTCCCTATTTTTTACGTTTAAAACAGTAACTTTTATTAAGGTAAGTACATTTATAGGATCACACTTAGTGTACATTGTTCAAGGTGGCAAAATACAAAAAAGAATAATGAGGTAAATTGGGGATTGAAATATCCCCTTATCATGTACAGTAGGCAAATCAAAATACAAAATTACAACATAAATACTGATCTTAAACTACCAGAAGTTCTCAGGCTCATAGTATTTCATTTCAGTATATATTATTTTCATATGCTATTAGGAGACAACAGATGGGTCTATCAAACACTACAATATGTTTAACTACACGTTTTGGATGTCTGTGGCCACCTGTCTCATATTTTATAATACTTGGATGGGCAACCCATATGGATACATAAGAATTTCTTATATGGGACAGTATTGTTTATATTAAGAACCCAGGTCTCCAGAAGAGGTGGTGTGGCTCTCATCGATTGCCTAGCTATAATTTTCCTGGCAGAGAATAAAGTTTCATGTAAAAATATTTTAGCCAATTTGTCCAGATCTAAATCCGGGAGTATCCCCAAAAGGCAATGTTTGGGGTTCAGTGTCAGGGGAGAGCCCATAGTATCATGGAGGAAATTAGTCACTTGTAACCAGAAGCCCTGTACAGCTTGACATTGCCAAATAAGATGATAAAACGTGTCCGCTTCGTGTAGACAGAGAGGGCATATGGTAGATTGTAAAGTTTCCCTATTTTACTAGACATTCTTTCACTCCCTGTTCTTGCCTTTTCTCAGTACTCTTCTCTTTTGATTGGCCCTTCTACATTTATTTATTTGTTCATTCATTTCATTGGGCTTGACTTCTAGGCTATACCTGGTATGAATTTCATTATGCGTTGCTCTTTGTCTACCTTGCCCACACCTCTGTTGGACTGCTTTTTGACATCCCACCTGTCCCTGACTTACTTCCAATCCTGTGTCCCTTAATTCACTGTAAGGAAAACATGATTTTTGTACTTACCATAAAATCTGTTTCTTGGAGTAGGGGACATGGGTCCCTGTGTTTGTGATCTACTCCTGTATTGCTTTCTACAAAACTGAAGCATGATGGGAGTGGGAGGGGTTATACATGATTGGTATAACCCACTTGATTCTGACTTACAGTACATCTGATCTCGTGTTCCTTAATGAATTCCAAGAGATTTTCTTGTATAGTTGTATATTTTTGAGACTTATGTATAATGTCAATGTTGTACACAGTCTGTGAAATAGGAGACCAATGCTTGTATAATTTGTTTAACAAACGATAATTGGTGTCTTTAAAAAAATGCATTTCCAATATCTGAATTCCTGAAAATGAAAGTTTGGGTGCCTAATTAAAAAGCTAATTCAGGACCCCCCAATGATGTGAGTTTAAGAAGGTAGAACTTCAATCATACATAGAAATTGTGTAAAAGTAACAGAAAGGCATTTCCCAAAATCTGTTCACACAGTATGGCTTTCCTGTTTTCTATTTCAAAATATGCAGTTTAGGATTAAGGATTAATGCAGCGGCTCATGTTGGTAACAAGAGATATAGTCATATAATACCGGTACTAACAGGAGATTTGAAAAACAGTAGGCATTAAAGCAAATCTCTGAGGAAAACCACCCATTCACTATATTTTATTTTAGTCCACTGTCCAGGTCCTCTGCCGGTTCTGGGTGCTGGGGATCAGTAATCCAGTTGTAACGCTTTGTTGCTACTATTAACTAACATCCACCATGTCACCCTGCTGCCAGACCTCCATCTATCACTTCTGAGACAATGAACAGTCATTTGCGTTGTTTTGTTTTGTTTATTGGGGAATATAACTTGGTTGGGGGAAAGGAAATATGGGATGCCCATAGAACACTTGCTTTGCCATCATATTTAAGAATTAGAATGAAAGGTTGAGCCGTGAAGTATTGATGTACACATAATATCTACAGTCGCTTCCCCTGCATAACACCATGCAGACTATTTCTCCTTCTCTGCGTATCTCCTGCAGACTGTTGCTCCCAGGACTTCCACTCTCCTGCACAAATGTCCACTGTAGATCATTACTCTTCCTGTCACATCATACTCTCTTGACAAAAGAGACCATGATGGAGAAATATAACTGGACATACATTCTGACAGCTTCTCCAGCCCCTCTGTTCCAGAACACTTCATCCATGACCGTGTAAAGATGAAGCTCCTTCCCAGCTTTCCCAGGCTCCTCCACTAGGCCTTACACCCCCCACCCAGATGGGGATGGTGCCCCTGCTGCTGCCTAGTACTCCATTCTCCATGTCTCCCGGCCGACAACTCCCCCCAGTGGGCTATTACCTCAGCTTATATGGGAGGCCTGCCCCGTGCCAATTCCAGTTGGGGATTGGTCAGGGCTGCTCACATGAGCTGCCTGCCACTCCAGTCCTAGGCCCTGCCCCCCTTCCAGAACATTCTTCCTGGAAGCAGGGGAGGCGCCTCAGAACTAAAGCACAGGTGGTCACACCCACTGCTGCACTAACCACTCCCTGTCCCCCAGATCAAAACAAACAGGCCTAGCCTGAAGCATAGGCCTGCCCAAATTTACCTGCACTGACAGTTTCCCTTACAAAAACCTCACTCTAGCACCTACCTATGGTAGAGGATGCTACACAGTGCTGCAGACATACCCATACTGGCTGATTCCCAGCGGTTCCTTTGCTATGATGTCATCACCTGCAGACTCTCTTCTGTAACCTTAGAGGACCCAAGTGCTGAACGCTCAAAAGAAAGTGCCCAAGTCACACAGGCAGTGAAGTGGACACTCTAAGAAGGACTCTGCCACTTGTAAATGGAGAAAATAGAGATGACTCAGGGTAGAGCTCATATGTTACCTAGATTAGGACTGAGACTTACTGCTTGATATATATAAAGATAGCAGGCTGCAGAGAAATAATGTGTAAAAAAGTAAGACACAATAAACAGGGCAGATGATTGCTACAGATGAAAAAATAACTGCCCTGACTTCCATTTTTAAATACATTTCTTTATATTTTTCTAATATTATTAATGTACGGTAAATGCACTTCACGCTGTGACAATGCTCAATAATCTCAGCTGTTGCAGCAGTCTGTTCTTTCTGAATGGAAGTGTTAACTGCAGCTGTTCTTGTGGTTGTCTGAGTTTCCTCCTTTAACAGGGTATTGTTATAGCTGAACCTGTTCTTTGATTTCACTGTTGCAAGCTATATAAAGCTTTGACCTTCTTAAAGACACTACAATACATCAAGAGGACAAAAAAATCTTTTGTCCTGATCCCAGTTGCCAACGAATAGGCAAATCTGTCATCTATAACAAAGGAAAAATTAGAGCTTTGTCCATCATAGTGGAAGCTGCTGGTTCTGTTGTAACTTTTCCCCTCAGATTGGATGACACGATGCCCCAAAGTAAGCCCAGTGAGAGGATTGTTCCATTTTATACACAGAAATAACAGATCCAGAGTCACTTTTTAGATTTTTCAGCATTTTGCCAAATTTTTGTCAGTGATAAATAAACACACTGTGTAACATAAACTATTACCTGCCACAATACCTTATTACACATCACACTCACACTGGATATATTTGTAGCCACTATCAGACCATACATATGCAACATTGTGATGCCGCTGCCAGTTTTCTCATTTTTTTTTTCAATTTTAGAAAATACCTATACAGTACTGAGATATACATTTAGGTGGCTGTGGTAATATATATGAACTATGTATTGTACAGTACTTTAATATTTATAAGGAAAAGTTAACTATGGTAGTATACAGTCCTCTCTTTACAAATTTCCTATAGTCATGTATATTAGGATTTTTTTTAAGCCCTTTAGCTGTTACCAGTGGCCACTGGATTCCCTTCATTGCACAGCAATAGTAAAAGGAGACTCATCTCATGATGTGCTGAGATTTGCAGAACTCACCGGTCTCAGTGAACTGGCAGGTGATACGTTACCTTCACATGCGCTAGATCTGTCAAAATACTGCTTCAAATATTGACAAAAGCAAAATATTACCAAACACGCAGGAATTAACTGCGTAATGTGAATTTCTCTTCCCAGAAACTATTTTTGCAAATAATAAGACAAATGTATTGGATGCATGTATTAATTTTGCAGTACAAGCGCTTATTACAAAATTTCTCATTTTACAGGAAGGCGTTATAGGACTATGGTGGATGACAGGAGCCAGTTAATCCAGTCCAGGGTCCTGCAGTCATTTCTAAGGAATTGGCATAAAATATTTGTATTAGGGTGTATCTGAACCCCCTAAAATGTAATATATTGCAGCTTACCAATTCTTAGATGTGCATCAGTTTTCTTTTTTTTTTCAGGCTTTATTCCTTTATTGTGACTTGGTAATCCTAGAAATGTCACACTTTCTGTCCCTGGAAGGCTATGTCCACTCACACTGCTGTATCTATAGAGGGAGCCATTGTTATCAAGCTAGGCTGGACTGCAAATATGTCTTTCACTCTTCATTTCCATTACATGGGGGTGGGGAGATAAGTAGTTTGCAGAAGTTCAGGCAAGATCAACAGGTATTTTCTGTACTTGCTGAAAATTATCGTAGCCTGAAAAAAATAAAACTAGTGTAGCCACAAAATCTAAGGACTGCTAAGGTGCAAAATATAAAATTTTTTCTCTTGTATTTAGTTGTCCTTTAATGACAGAATTAAACATTCACTATTAAAGCAGTAGCAAAGTCTGCTTTTGTATTTGTACCTACGTGTAAACCTATAAAGTACCGCAAATATCTTCTAAACATGCACAGTTTAGGAGATATTTACTTTAGTAGCTGCCAGTGACGTCACTGGCACATGCACACTGTGCTCTTAATGAACAGCTTGCCATCCACTGAGAGAGCTGTACTGTGGCTATGACTCCCCTGCGGCCCAGCCATTCAAATAGCAGGAGCCTGCGAACCCGGAAGGAAGACCGGTTAAAGATGGACGCGCTGTCAGGGGTGACAGCGCATCGCTGGAGGGCTTTGTTTTAAGGTAAGTCGTTTATAATGTGCTAGTATGTGGTGCATACTAGCACATTGTGCTCTTAACTTGCAGGTGGAAATTTTTTTTTTTAAATACAATTAGTATTATCGGTACGATGGCAAGCAATGGCAGCCCCTGGGTTTCTTTGATGACAGGGTTTCTTTAACAACAAATATCGCATAATGGTACTTTGGATACTTTGTATTGTTTAAAAATTATATACTCTACTTTGACTTGATGATCAAGTTACTTGCATTCTAATTTTAATATAAAAGTTAAGGTTTTTGTTTTTTAATTTATAAATAAATTTGCAATAAATTGTATTTATTTTCTTGGAGGGTTCAGAGACAACTGAGTTATACTGCCACCTACAGGTGGTTTTAGATACTGGCAAACGAAAAAACAGTGATCAGCCTGGTATAACTCCTCCCACTCCCACCTTGCCTCATTGTTTCGAGAACAAAATAAAAAAACGAAGATGGATGGGGCCCTCCATGAACTCAAATAAAAAGATTTTGCATTGAGTTAAAAAATCCATTTTTTTTTCTTGTTCATTAAAAGATAAAGGAATACAGATAAAGGATAAAGAGACAACTGGGACATCCAAAAGCAGTCTAACTGGTTGGCAACCAAACAATATTAGGCCTATTATAAACAGACCTTCTTCCTGAAGCTGGCATCAGATGGGGCTTGAAAATCCACCTGGTAAAACTTAGATAACATGGGAACAAAAAAACAGGTGGCATCCCCGCAACTCTGGGAATCAGCTGCCTAATGCTAAAGAGCCCAAAAAGCACTCACGGATCTAGCAGAGTGTGACTTAACAGGAAATGGTGAAATCCATATCCATCATCTCTCAAACGTGATATAAGTTCTGGAAAACTTTTGGGACTAGGGTCCATTCCTCTGAATCCAGGGGTTGCCGACCTGTCGACTTGCCGCATTGCTTACACCTGGGATGTAAACAGCGGACGAGGCTACAATGTGAACTTTTGTCCAGGACAGAATCCTTTCTACCTCACTTGCCATGGCAAGACTACTGTCTCCTCCCTGATGGTTAATATATGCCATTGCTGTCATATTGTCTGACTAGATCCTAAACAGATGAGCCTCCTGTCACGACGTCCAGCGTTGTAGTGACAACCAAATTGCTTGGAGCTCCAGAATGTTGATCAGAAGACAGGATTCCTCTGACGTCCATGTCCTCCACATTGGCAAGGTGTCTAGGACTTCTCTCCAACCTGTCAGGCTCGAGTCAGTTGTGAGGATCCTTTAAGATATTGGAACAAAGAATTTCTACAACTCCAGAGGTGGATTCCTGAGCAACCAGGCCAGGCCTTAATGTTGAGTAGTTTTCTGGAGTAGAACTGGGCAAACATGACTGCCTTGAAGAAGGCTACCATCAAGTCAATGACTCCCATGCAGAAGCAAGGAGTTGGGTGACTTTTGGACAGAGTCTGGGAGCAAAGAGTTTAAAGTTTATCCTGGGGAAGGAAAACTCTGACCTGTGCTGTTGCTATGATAAGACCCAGATATCTGAAAGTTCAGGATCCAACTGAACATTTTGAAAGTTCAATCTTTCCACACCTCATTTAAAGCCAGGACCTCTAACAACTGTTCCTCCAACAGAAGGTCAGCCAGATATCCCACAAAGGGGATACCCTGGGAAAGTAAGAAGGTGAGCACAAGGGCCAGAACCTTGATGAACACAGGGGTGTACAGGACAGGCTGAATGGCAGGGACACAAGCTGCAAATGCTGGGAAACCACAGAAAAGCGAAAGAATTGCTGATGCACTAGAAAAATTGGGTTATGCAAATTTGGATCCTTGAAGTCCATATAAGTTAGAAAGTCTCCCTGATGAAGGGAGACTATGACAGACCTGGTGGATGCCATGTTGAATTTTTGCATCAGAATTAAAACATTGGACCTTGAGATCCACAGTGGGGTGAATACTCCCTTTTGGTTTGGGAGCTGAGAAAAAGTTGGAATAAAATGCCTGTAATCTATTCTGTGTCAGGTGCCTGTGATAGCGAGCCCTTGTAAAGGGCAAACTCGGCCCTGCTTCTTTACCAGGGCCCCCCCTTTGGTTGGGATGGGCGTACAGCAAACTGGAACCAGGACACGGCCCCTGGGTATGCCCAGCTGAGGATGCAGAGACCACTAACATGTTCAGAGTACAATGGCATTAGACAGAAGGAAATCCTGGAAACAAGCCGAGGCCAGGGAGGGAGGCAGGCAAGCACAGAGGGTAGATGAAGAAGGGGTCGGTACACAGAAAGTCAGACACGGAATACAAGTAATAGTAAGGAGACAGTAGCTATAGAGAACTGTGAATTTGTTTAGGCAATGCGGGCTGCACTGAGCACGTATAGGGAAGCAAACTGGGAGGTGGACTAGGAAGGGATGGAAGGCAAAGGAAATATAAACCCACAGAATAGAAGGCAACGCCCATAGATGAGCACAGGAGCCAAACAACAAATGTGAGAGGAATCAGGCAGGAAAACTGCAGACTAAATCATGACATTCTGCATAGGAATTGGGGCAATAACACCTGAATCCAGAAGATTTGGAAAGGCTGCATGGAGGTCTGCTAATCTGTGTGGTTAAACAGGAGGGTTGAAAGTTATGAAGCAAGGAAACCACCTCCTATACCCAAGAATCAGATATGCTGTCTGTCCAGGTGTCCACATAGGATAACTGAAGTCCCCCACTATAGAAAGTGGGGGCCTACCTTAATGCAGAAGAGGGCTTGTCTGCAGATTTGGAGGATTTAGAGGCCCAGGGTCTGAAGTTGAACCAGGCCCCAAAAGTGTTTACTTCATATTTACTAATAAGAGACTCATTTACGAAATAAGAAGAGAGATATCCACTACCCTGTCTACGCAGTAGTTCACGGCTCTAAACCAGTAGTGGTCAACTTACTTATAATAGGGAGCCTCAATTGTGGCCCCTCGACATCACCAAAGGGCCACTTATCATTTTTATTACATGTAATGTTACAGAAAGCTTTCAGAGACGTGACAGATACAAGATACAAAATGCTATTTTAAATGTGGACTTCACGTTTTCATTGACAACTATCATGGGCAGACCAGGCTTCATCCGTTTTGTCAATGCATTTCTAAGGTCTCAACAGAGCTTTTTGAATTGGGAAAGTTCAGAGTCAGGGTATGGCAGCTTACAGTTGGCCTTTCAAAAATATACAACAAACACAATTTGACTGATGCCTGGAAATAAGGCAAATGTAGCTGGCAGTCTCTGTTGGTCTTAGAGACACAACGGGGATTAGGAAGCTTTTTACATCTGTCACTGGAGCAAGTGAAAATATTTTGGCTATTTTGGCAATGCTTTCCATGATTTAAATAGACAGAGGTTGTAAGGGAGGAGATGAAGATTAGTGGGCATGTGTGATGAATGAAAACTAAGGGACAAGTCATAATACAGGAGTGTTTTTCTTGTCAGATATCATGTGACACAGCTCTACATGCTGGAAAGTACAAACTATTATTCATATGTTTAAGGCTTGGCCATAGTGTGCACCAACACCTAAATGTGAAATTATACAATAATGGATTTTTTTTATTACTCAAAAATATAAATTTTACTATTCCCAAAAACTGCAGCACATAGATGTGATCCAATCCTAAAGGAAAGAATAGGATTTCTACCTGAAATTACTTTTTAGCAACAAAATATATGTGCTTTGCGGCATTAAATGGGCAAGTGTGAATAAGCCCTTACTTTTATTTATTTTTTTTGCCAACACTCCCCCAGGCTTCCCCTATTTCTTATACTCCTACTGTAGACCTACTGTATGTATCCGCCAGCTACTTCCTTCCTCTGGCATGGCCTATCTTACCTCAGGGGGTGCTGCATCTCATTTATCATTTTGGGCTGACAGGTAACTACTACTGCATACACATAGCTTTTCTCTATAGGTCCCTGCAGCCTTTGAGGCTTATGGAAAAATGACTACAGAACTGTTGAAACTGATGTATTGATTTGGTGGGTAAAGTAGGCTGTTATCTAATCAGAGGTCTGTAGTAGGGCTTATAAATGGGGAAAGGGGTAGGGTTGTCAAAATGTTTTTAAAAGTAAGGTTATTATTTAAATTTTTATTGGTTTAAGTGAAAAAGAATGTGCTATATGATGGTAACTATATATAACAAGTCCTGTCTAGTTTACAAAAATGTAACATAACATATGCTACTAAACGTCATATAAAAACGTTTAAAGGCTGTAGGTTTTTTATCTTCATGCATTCTATGCATGAAGGTAAAAAACCTTCTGTGTGCTGCTCCCCCCACAGCCCCACCTAATACTCACTTGAGCCCCCCCTGAGCGATGTGCATGAGAGACTCGGCATTTCCAGGACTCCCTCTCCTCACTGCTGTTAATCACAACCAGTGAGCCAATGAGGAGCAGCGCCTCGGGAGCGAGCACGCAGCAGTGCCCCTAGGGAAAAAGGTTTTTTCTGGGGGCACTGCTTGAGGGGGAGGAGCCAGGAGCGCCAGAGGGGGACCTGAAAAAAAGTGGCTTGGGGCTGCTCTGTTCAAAACCAGTACACAGAGAAGGTAAGTATGACATGTTTGTTTTTGTTTATTTTTTTTAACAAAAAAGCAAGCTTTTATATCACTTTAAGTTATGAGAACTTTAGTATAAAAAGTAAAAAGAAAGAGGGGGTAACACAAAAAAGAAGAGAAAGAACAAAGACAGAACAAAGACAAGGAAGGTAAAGTGAAGATGGATGGTGGACAGTTTGACCCATTCTTATGAAAGAATCACAATCCTGTTATGATATTGAAGGAATTTTCAGACCCATTAATGTATGTTTTAAGACAGGAGTGCTTAACCTGTTGCCCGCAGGCCACATGTCACCCCTTGAAGCCTTCTGATGCGGCCCATCACCTCAAACCCGGGAAGTGCACTTCTGTTATATCCTGCAGCTTTCAGAAAGTACCATACCCACAAGATGTAATCGAAATCTATGGAAAAGCGCACCTAACCCACCGGAAAGTGCGGATAAGCCACTACACCCCCCACCACAACTACTGTCACATTCTGTTTTACACTTGAACACGACTAGCAGCATTTACAGAAACCGATCCCCTCCATTTTTCTCCTGCAATTGCTGTAAACCAGCTTCTCCTGCTCTCCCTCCCACCAGCATTCAGCGGCTTCAGGAAGAAAATGTTCAACGCTATTCAAAATAAAACATTTTAAATTCTGAACCATTTATTTCATTGTGGCTCGTGACAGGTTGCCAAATCACTTAAGTGGCCCTCGCTCTTTAAAAGGTTGAGCATCCCTGCTGTAAGGTATAGTAAGGCTTACCTAAATCCTTCCAACAACTGCAGATGGAATGTTTTGCTCCAAGGAGGTGTGGGGTTGATTTACTGAAAGTGGAGAGTGCAAAATCTGGTGCAGCTGTGCATGGTAGCCAATCATCTTCTTACTTCAGCTTGTTCAATTAAAGTAGAACTATACGCAAAACTTATATAACCTTAGATTTTCTTTTCACCATCTGCGTCCCATTGCGGAGATTTCCCTTCACTTCCTGTCCCATAACCAAACTTTAAGCAAGAGGAAATACCTGCAAATTAAGGGAATTCATTGGGGACCTCCAGGTCACCAGAACTACTGTCCTCATTGGAAGATTTCACACCTATTACTTTTCTAGGGACAACCAAAAATGTTGGATTTTCTTTTATGTTCACTTTCAATAATAACAGTAAACAGGACAAATAGAGAGAATGGATCTCCTTAATAGGGGCACAGTCAGCAATAAAAACTGACAGATGTTCTAAACTCTCTCCACTCTATTCAAAACGAAAAAAAAAAAATAAACCCCTATTTTTTTTTTAGCTCCCTTTCACACCCTCATGAATCAACAGAATTCTCTCATATTTCATAAAATGTTTGCCTATGTAGACCACCCTCAGTGCAAAAGGTCTCAAGTCTAAAATATATCACATCCTGCTTACTAGTTTCCACTGTCACTAGCAAGTAAAGAAAAATGGGTTCAAGATGTAGGCCTATTCTAGTCTAGTGAACTCTATTATGCTCCTGGAAAAACCTAACTTATACCTGTAGAGGTAGAGGTAGATCGCCAAAATTTGAGAAAATTTGGCGTGGGTGGCTTAACATGCATGCACCTCCTAGGAACAGACTCTTCAGGGATCCTGTTTAAAAGGATAGATAGACAGATATGTTAAAATAATTGCAGGGGTTTTATTCTTTGCATACCTTATTTTTTTCCTCCCCAATCTTTTTTTGGTGGACATTTTCACTAAGGGCAGATTAATTTATCTCCCTTTACTTCGTGGAACTCTGCCTTCTGGAGTATGTGCCAGTGTCCATCAGCTGAGGAGGAGGGCACTGGTCATGTAGTCTTCCTGGGATGTAGCAGTGAGACAAGGGTTACATCACCAGTACCTTACTCAACCAGGTAGTAGAAAAAGGGAAATTTGACTCACCTGTAAATTCCTTATCTTGGAGTACAGTACAGGACTCAGAATTTTTATTCATAGATCATAGGTTTTATGCCAGCTACCTTCTAGTGACTGGAAGCTGGCAAAGAACTTTGCTTGAACCTTCCTAGTGCAAACTCAAATAAACCAACCCACTCCATGAGACTCTAGTTTTTTGCAAGCAATAAGGAATGACCACAGGAAACAAAAGGGAGGGCCCTGTGTCCTGTATTGTACAAAATAAGGAATTTTCGGGTATATCAAAATACCCTTTATCTTACTCATACAGTACAGGATTTGTATTCATAGACCATGAGTTGTCTCCAATTAATAAACATGACAATCGGGCAACAGAATAGTAACCAGCCAATGGTAGCCAATAGGCTCACAAAACAAGGGTTAAGAAACAAAGAAGAAAACACTCAGTAGACAGCTTGAAGCACCAACTGTATAAAACCTAGAAAACTTGAAGAAAAAAAGTAACGTAATGCCTTTTAAAATGTGTTAATCTTTAAACAAATACATACAGTTTTGTTAAATTATCCAGCCTGGTATGCAGGCTGGCCATTAGGCTCTACCTCATCTAGGAAATCTGAATCCTATACCACCCACGATAACTGTACAACATTACATAGATGTTTATATTCTTGTGTACAATTTTGAGTTGTTTTTTAAGGGTATGTGGAAATTGGAATTTGTGTTGCTGTTGAATACTTTTTCAAGGCACTGTATGTGCATCATTGTGCTAGGATGCCATTGATTTTTAATGCCACCCCAATGCACCTGTGCTGCAGTGCGCTGCTATGCACTACCTTAGTGGGTTAGTAGCCTATTCAGAAGTAAATGTAATGTATTATATTACATTTTAACATTCACTAGATTTGATAGCTGCATTAGTTTTATTTTACAAGCCTAAGTACATTTTCTGCAAGTACAGAAAAATATATAATGAACCTGCCAGTATTGCAGTATTCTTGTATTTCCTATACACTGAACTGATCTCTCAAGCAATGGTATCCAC
The DNA here is from genome assembly GCF_042186555.1 of Aquarana catesbeiana. Taxonomy (NCBI): domain Eukaryota; kingdom Metazoa; phylum Chordata; class Amphibia; order Anura; family Ranidae; genus Aquarana; species Aquarana catesbeiana. The sequence continues at coordinate 236,829,112 of NC_133324.1, forward strand.
ATTCCCAGCTATCTGTGAGCTACTGAAGCAGTGCTAGCCAATGTACAAAGGCATTTGAGACAAAAGAAAAGACTCCATAATGGCACATGTATGCTGACCCATATCTCCATCACACAAGTTATACATGACGGCTAAAAAACGTCTTTTGGTATCATTGAAAAAATGAACGTCTATTTAAGAAAATAAAAACATTGCTGACAGCCATTAGTGTGTTGCAATATACGTTTTACTTCGCCACAAAGTCAGACCATTCTTACAAAACGTAAGCGCTTGCTGACAGTGCTAATTCTTACCTGCTTCTGCCTGCATAATCCTATTGTCCAGTGAGGCAGTACATCTAAGTGATCAGTCAATAGTAATAAAGGGGTAGGGGTAGCAGGAGGGACTGGTCAAGCTTACAGGAAGTGATGTGGTTTGGGGAATGTTGAAGAATAAGCTATATTCCTTAACCACAGTAGAGAAATGTGAAGTCACCAACCTGGCTATGTTGCTGTCACATGTAGCAATAGAATGTTGGACCGCTGGCTATTTGCAGGGCTTTTGGGAACTCATAGGGCAGTGGTACACTATGATAGGAGCCAAGTGAAAAACCAGGGCAAAGCAAACACAGAATTGTGACCATAATCAGGGCTGCTGTTAGAAATCACAGGGCCCCGTACAACCTACCTGACAAAGCTCCCCTGAAAATATCAAACCGATATTTTCACACAAAATACACTAAAATCATTAATAGCGGACACACACATAACATAAATTAAAATTCCTAATATATCTAAAAGATAATATTGTATTTATTTAAAGTGGTGCTAAAGCCTGAAGGTTTTTTATCTTCATGCATTATGCATGAAGGTAAAAAAACCTTCTGTGTGCAGCGCCCCCCCCCCCCCCCCTTTACCTGAGCTCCCTCCAATCCAGTGATGTTCGCAATAGCCTCGGCTGTCCCGGGACTCTCCGGCGGGGGACCTGAAAAGAAAAGGATTGGTGCTGCTCTGTGCAAAACCACTGCACAGAGCAGGTAAGTATAACATTTTTTTTTTTTAAAGAAGCTTTAATACCACTTTAATAAATAAAGTTGTGTGTGTGAATACAGTTTTCAGTTATGAATGAACACAGTACTAATCACTCACTGTGTTCATTCAGAAAATGAAGGGGCCAGTAAATTACATATTTACTGACCCCTTCCCCAGCTCTCCATCCTGAACACCCCCCAGTGCCCGCAGAAGCCAGCGGAAGAGGTAGGCTGGTAGCGTTGGAGGGAACACAGCAGCAGGGGGGTAAAAATATAAAAGCAAGTTACTCATTAGGGGGAAAGTCCCTAGGAGATTTCAGGATGGAGAAGGATATAGGGGTCCTAGTAGACAGACTGAGCAATAACATGCAGTGTCAAGCTGTAGCAAGCAAAGCCAGCAGAATATTAACTTTCATTAAAAAGGGAATTTACTCCAGGGATAAAACGATAATCCTTTCACTTTATAAAACTCAGGTTCAGAGTATTCCATCCAGCTCTGGTCACCAATCTTCAGAAAGGGTGTTGCTGGAGCTGGAGAGAGTCTAGAGAAGGGTAACTATATTAATATGGGGACTGGAGGACCTAAATTACGAGGAACGACTACAAGCGCTAAATTTATTCTCTCTGGAAAAGAGATGCTTGAGAGGATTATATTATAGCAATATACAAATATCTCAACGGTGATCCCAGCGAAAGTATGTACACTTTTCAGTCCAAGTGAGTGTAAGAAGACACGGGGACACAAGATGAGACTGGAAGAGAAGCGGTTTAACCTTAAGTTGCGTAGGGGTATTTCACTGTCTGGGCGGTAAGGCTGTGGAACTCTCTTCCACAATCAGTGGTGTCGGCAGGAAGTATGGGTAGTTTTAAAAGACTCTTGGACATGCATCTTAGCAAAAACAATACACGGGGATATGGGAAATTATTTTATACACACATACACGCACCAACACAGGTTGAAGTGGATGGACTGTTGTCTTTATTCAACCTTACCAACCATGTAACTATGTAATGTGAGAATTATGGCTGCTAGCAGAACACACATTGGGAACAAAGCAAGTTTGAGCAGCTAATAATTGTAATCAAATTTGATAGTAATTTTTTTTATAAAGAAATGCAGAAGTATTCTGTATAAAGTGTACCAAAGAGCCACAAAAACATGCTCAGCATAAAGTTTGACAAGAATAAAATCTTGGTCAAAGACATGGAATACATGGGACATAATATACCTCCAGAGGGTGATAATAACAAATGACCATAGGGCTAAAAGGGACTAATGTGCTCATTAGGCATGACAAGGCACTTAGTAAAATATATTCCCCATGAACCATCCTTCACTGCATCATAGTATGCCCATAGTACAAAGAAGTCATGGATAGCTTTAATTTTAGAGCAAATCCATTTTTCTGCCAGTGCAAAGTCTTTTAAAACATCCGAAAGTCCTCTAATTACCCGATGAAACCTCTCACATAACCACTGCCAAGCTCAAGTCTTTATATGCAAAGCATGGTATTTCAATAGATATAAGTGCAATTTTCTGTAAGTGAAATGCTTATAACCTTATTCCAGTCAAAATATGTTATTTTTTTAGTTTTGGATGGAATAGGGAAGAGTTTACATTTATGTCCCTGCGATATCCATCCAAGTAATGGGTTGCCATTGTCACCAGAACAGGGGGGCACAGACAACAATAAGGACATAAGGGATTAATTGGTTACATAGCAGACAACAGAGCCATCACTGTCTCTTGCTGCAGTTCAGATAAGTACTATTGGCTGTAGATTGGATGTGTGTGTAAAAACCACAATGTAAAATATACAGAAGGCTTATTTGATAAGGCAAAAAGAAAAAAGAATTTAAAGACCAAAAAATTGTGTGTGACAATTTACACTAATATCCCATAATCACTGTTTACCTTGTGTAGGTAGTGTCACTCTAGTCAACATACTGCATATAAACCAAAAAGTTGTTCCCACTATAGTAGTGGAAAACTGGATGAACAAATGAGTAACACAGCATACAGTGTAGGGATTAAGAAATTATTTATTGAATAATTCAAATTCTTGTAACATCCTCCATTGGAGGTAAATTGATGAGCACAAGAACAAGGCATAAGTCCAGTGGCTACTGTGCTAAATAGTCAATGGATAGGGCAACACACACCACAATGGACATGGACTAAAAACAAAAAACCTCTCTTTTCTCCCTATATATGTTTATGTAGTCACCTTTTCAATTTCCTATAATTCCCCCTTATCTATGATGGAAAAAATGTAATTAAATGGAGACTAGCCAAGATAGGTACATGGTAAGAAACAAAAATCAAAATGTTCTTTTAATGAATAGATTGGGGGCTGTATCATACCATGGCAATGGCACTGTGTCCAGACGAAGCTATGTGATCCATTTGCGAAACGCGTTGACACCTCTTTCTGTCATGTCCCAGAAGGTAGCTCCTTGCGAGCCAGGAAGGCTGGAGTGGTGTTGAGCAGTATTGCGTGGGGCAAGAGACAGAGGACCGGAGGAACAGAGGATACACGCACTATCCAGCGCTTATACCCGATGACATCTGGAGGACTTGCATGAAGCAAACGCAGGGTCTGTAGAGGAGTTTACCATCCAAGGCCAGCAATCGAGGAGGGCATTGTCCCAGGAGGGTATTGTATAGCCGGTGTTTGCACCCTATGTTAACCCAAATAGTGACAACACTCATGCATATATTGTACGGTAGAGTGACAAGGCTAACTACCCTAACCATTTAACATCCCATATTGAATATTGACTGCAAGTTGTTTCTCACCACATGATTGGTGTGCTGATAGAATATGACATCTTGAATTGCATTGCTGAGCTCCTTTGTTCAGCAGTCCGTGGTCTCCTATATTCTCCCCTCTGTTCCATCTGCCCATATGCGGGATACCGCACAGTCTCTCATATATCACAAATCAGGACTATTGTTGTATACCACAGGAGTATTAGAGCCTATCATCGGTGGCAGTGCACTATTATTCCGTTGATGAACAATATTCTTCAGTACAGGCTGTACCTCTACATTGTTACTCCGTGGACATTATAATTTTTCATTGATAGCTACAATACATCTAGCTTATCTCCCCATCCCTCCCATACCATCACCCATCCATCCCTCAGTGGCTCGAGCCCCCAGGGACCTCTGCACAGGCAGTCAAGCCATATATTTCACTTTTATTGTTACCGAAGGCTATATGCCATGGCATGACCACCTGTGCATAGATTATCTGGCGTCCGAACGATTGAATACATGTTCCATGTGTTATTGTTTTTTGTCCATATCCATTGTGGTGTGTGTTGCCCTATCCATTGACTATTTAGCACAGCAGCCACTGGATTTACATCAATGTTAATTATTCAATAAATAATTTCTTAATCCCTACACTATATGCTGTGTTGATCACTTGGTCATCCAGTTTTCCACTACTACAGTGGGAACAACTTTTTGATTTATTTGATAAGGCAATCTGCACAAACTAACCAAACTTTAGTTTAAAGCAAAAAAATAATTCTGATTTTCTATGGTATATTGCACATACCGCCATATTATATACACTTGATAGGACCTTTTCAGTATACAGAAAAAATCCATCATCTCCTGAAAAATATTCATGTAAATGAGGTCAGTTCACTTCACTGTAAACAATAAATAATTCATTCATTAATGTTTAAAAAATTGTTTCCGTGGTTAGAGCATTGAGAAGTGCTGCAAGTATTGGTATGAAACAATACAGAGTTATGAAGCAAGGTAGATAATACATTAGTATGAGGCACTGAGTGTAATAAAGAGGCAGAAAACACTGCATGCAATGCAAAGGTATGAGGCAGTGTTTGTAATACAGAGGTAGAAGGCATTACATGTAATACAGAAGTATGAACTGCTCTGTGTACTGAAGAGACATGTAAAATGGCAAGTAATAGACAGGAAGAACTGTATTTAATGCAGAGGTATAAAGCACTGCATGTCAGGCCTTGTTTACATGAGCATATCTAAGGCGGCCCATAGATGGTGCGAATTTCTTTCCTGCAACCACGGGTTGCAGGAAAATTTTTTGCCTGATTCCCCCATCAACACAGACAGTGGAATCCCTCCTGCCGAGCAATTGTCTTCTCTCGGCGGGGGGCTGGGGAAGTTGCCCACACTGGGAGAAAACAGTGATTATCGCTAGCAGCTATAGCAACCGCTTGCAATCATCGGAAGCAAATCTGGCAGGCTGGTTGTACCCAAGTTGATTGGTCGATCCACTTGGTACATTCAGTCTGCCCATTATTGGTTCGAATCTCGGTCAGTTCATGTTGTACCAGTGGAGATATGAACTGTGTATGGCCAGCCTTAGTCTACATCTGGGCAAAGGGCTGTGTTTGCCCACACAGGATGCACATGTCTTATGTCCGTGCGCATGCAAGCAGCCCCATTCATGTCTAGTGGGAAACAGGAACTGCAGAGACACAGCTGTTGTTCTTAATTTGACATTCATGTGGTTGCTGGCGCATGTTCCCAAGTGCAGACAGTACTAGTTTGAGGAAACGCACCCGTACAGATGTCAAATTTGGAGCAGCGGCTGTGTCCACGCAGCCTCTGTATCCCATTAGATATGAATCAGATTGCCTTCATGCAGATGCAAGAAACTTCTGTGCAGCCAATGCAGGCACACAAGGCCCTGTGCACAGATGTATGCTTAAATATGCCCATGTAATGAGACCTAATAGAGAAGCACGAGGCTATGCATGTAATAAAGAGACAAAAGGAAGTATGAGTGAAGATGGCTATACACCATACCAAATGGTTGTACAATTACTGTACAATCTCGTTTAGCTTTAACAAATGTATGCAATATGCGGATGAACCGAAACAATCCATTCTATAAGCATCTAATCAGGCAGGCCCTTGCATTCCATTAAAAAAAATCACTTTTTATGATTTTGGAACCATCTGGAAAAGCAAATGCCCAATATACCAAATGTGTAAAAATACAGAAAAGTTCAGAAAATCAGTCAACAATAATAGAAGTACTTTTTGTATATATTTTAGATGTGGATAGATTGGAAGCAAGTATTAAGCTGGCCATAGACAGAATTTCAGCCCCGGGGAGTAATTCTAATGGGACAATCGTAAGGCCGATGAGGAGGAAGAATGTCAGCCTTTTTCTTGTCAAAAATGTCAAAGAATTCTTGATAGGCTGCTGGGACGTTTTGATGTAAGCTGGATGTGGTTTGGATGGCGACACAGTTAGCCGGACTGCTAGAACCAGGCACAAAGCAATGCTGTAGACAATAGACTGAGGAGAAGGAGATTTCTTTTTTGCCCCAATGGATCTGGGGGTTATGGGCTTGCAGCCAAGGAAGTCCTAGCATAACAGGGAACAAAGGGGAATGTAGTACATCAAAACAAATGAATTCCTGGTGGCGGGAATCTGAAATTGTCATAATGGGTCTAGTTTCTTAAATGATGAGTCCGGAACCAGCCAAGTGAACTTCAAGTTTCTGTTTTTCTTTTCCAATATTTTTATTCAGAAAATTTTTAGCAAGTACAATATCAACATTTACCATCTTAGTATGAAGTAATGGTACAGGTGACAAATCGGTTATGAGTCGGTTACATCACAAATTACCTTGTATTTATGTGAGGTTTTGTATAGCAAGGTCAGACCCAAACCGAAAAAATTAAACAAAGAATATAAAAAGGAAAAACCTCCTCTAGGTGGTGCACAGGTGTGCTCCAACACATAGCACGGTGAGCCGTGGGGGGGACCCCATCTCCCTCTGTCACCTCCACTGGGTGTAACCAACTAGTTTAACTTCTGAGTGGACCCAGGGGCCTTAATTGGTCTATGGGCCCTTAGAGACAAATTCCGGTTGAAAGAGAAAGAGGAAAGGAATGATAGAAAGAAGAGTAGAGGATAGTGGAGGGGGGTGCACTCTGGCCCTGGAGAAAAGTACTCCCGAGCCACTCCCATCTCATTATGTAGCTGAGAGGTAGTTAATCCAAGGGTCCCATATTTTGTCAAACAAAGCTATCTTATCGTTTAAAAACGCAGAGAGGCGTTTGTTCACCATTATCCATGACAGTTTAGATTTTAGCAAGTGAAAAGGGATCGTTGGGGATTTCCAAGATTTGGCAATCGATATTCTTGCTACAACAAATATGAAGGCGATGAGTCTCTTCATGTGTTTTGATGTCCTCTCCACTGGGCGTCCCAACAGTGCCTGTAGGGGTGACTTAGTGAGATTCACTTGAGTCAGTGAATATATGAAATTGTATGGGCGTATTCAGAACCTTCGCACTTTTGGGCATGTCCACCATGTATGGAACATGCTGCCGTCTATAGTACATCCCCTGAAGCACTGCGGGGAGGCCCCCGGGACAAAGGATGCTACCCTCACTGGGACCATATACCACCTCATCAAGACTTTATAGTTTGCCTCTATCAACGAGGTATTGATATATGATCTGGATGCACATTATTTCATTTTGCTCCATTCCTCAACTTCTAAGTTGATTTCTACATCTTGCTCCCATTTTTGCATGTAAAACAGTTTTGAAAAGTCGAGGTTAAAATACTATAAATCTGCGATATGTGACCGGTGTGTTTGTTGAGTGTCCTGCAAAAATTTTCCATTGGGGTGGATGTGGTTAGATCCAAAGTGCCATTTAATGTTGCTAGGAATTTGGGAGATGGTACTTTTCCTGGAGGACCTGTTTCAACAAAGCACCTCTATGGTCATAGAAGTCTGCTATTCGTAGCAGACCTTTGTTAGTCCACCATGTAAATTCATGAGGGTGGAGACCCGGGGTGAATGAAGGATTATTAAACAATGAAGCTAATGGGGTGTGTGGGGATTTAAATTTATATGTAGCTACCATTCTGTCCCATAAGTTTAAAGAGAAGGATAGAGTCGGACACAATATTGTCGGTCTATCTCTCCCTTTCATCCACATTAGGTGGCTAATCTCTCTATTCGGATACAGGGAGGATTTCATCGTCATCCAGAGTGGTTTGGACTGTCGTGTGTGGAATCGAATCAGTTGGGACAGTTGTGCTGCATGGTAGTACTTGATCAGGTCCGGTACCCCTAGGCCACCCCTCAGTTTTGGTGTATATAATGTTCGTCTATTCACCCTGGGTCTTTTGTTTCCCCATATAAATTCCAGAAGTTTTTTCTGAAACTTCCCCAGACCAGATCTTACTATCGCTATTGGGAGAGTCCAGAACAGGTACAGTACCTTAGGTAGAATGGTCTGATAATTTTTTAAACAGTGGAGGGTAGTTTTGTTTATATAGTGTGGAGAGGGTGGGGGATAAAAAGATTCCCAAGTATGGAAGGGCCTCGTTCTGCCATTTAAATGAGAATGGGCTTCGTAAAGTCCAATGATTATATGTGTATATAGGGATACGTTGAGTGCTTGGGATTTTGAATGATTCACTTGCAGGCCTGTAATTAAAGTGACATGTTGTAGTACTATGTTTAGAGTGGGCAAAGAGGTGACTGGGGAGGAGAGAAGTAACAATATATCATCCGCGAACAACGCGCATTTATGTTCGTGGTCTCCACAGTGAACTCCCTGTATATCTGGATGGTCTCATATTTTAATAGTTAATGGTTCTAATGCCATAATAAACAATAAGGGGGATAGTGGGCATCCCTGTCGGGTTCCTCTCCGTATATCTATATTTTGTGACCGATAGCCCTTGACTACTAGGTGCGCTGTGGGAGCATTATATATAGTTTTAGGTGTCGTCAAGAATTTCGGACCGAACCCATAACGTTCTAAAAAGAAGAACAGATAGTCCCAGGATAGGGAGTCGAAGGCCTTGTGTAGGTCTAATGAGATCAGTAGCGCTCCCCCCTGACCTCCCCCATCCCAGCCCGAATTCAGAGCAGATATGATATCGATAATCTGTCTAGTCTGATCTGGGGCTTGTCTATTGGGAACGAACCCTACCTGATCAGGATGGATGTACTTTGATACAAATGAGTTCATGCAAGTAGCTAAGATCTTTGTCATTATCTTGAGGTTTACATTTTCCCCATGGTCTTTATTCGGTTTGGGTAAAATATGAATAAAGGAGCTATTTTCGTGTGATAGCAAAGGTGATCCTTTTCTTAATTAATTGTAGAAAGAGCACAGATGTGGGGTCAGAACCTCTGTATATTTGCGATAATAGTGGCCAGAAAATCCATCCGGGCCTGGTGCCTTGGATGGGTTTAGATTTTTAATAGCTGCTGCTACTTCTCCTGCGGTAAATTCCACATCCATTAACTCTACATGATCTTGGTCTAGTGTAGGGAGCGTGATGTCTCGGAGGAACTCCGTTCTGCAGTCGCAGTTTAGGTAGAGCAGGTGTAAATGGTCTGGGAGTTAGTGTCCTCACTAAAAGTTTAATGGGTTTATCTCCCATGGTGTATTATCGATGTCTGGACCATCTAATGTATTTTTCTGCTTTTGTGGTGAGGCTCAAGTTCAGGGCCGTGCGGGTTGCGTCAATCTGGTCTCTAAGATCAAGATGCTGTTTGGCTCTTTGTTCGCGCATAAGGCGTTGCAACTCCTCATTTTGTTGGCTGATCATTTCTTCTCGCGCTCGTTTCACTCTGGAAGCTAACTGTATCAGTTTGCCACGGATGGTGGACTTATGGGCCGCCCAAATCATGGTTAGGGTGGAAGACGAGGGGGGAATGTCCTGGAAGTAGCCTTGGAGAGCCATTTCTACTTCTTTGGCAATAATAGGGTCATTTAATAGGGACTCGTTTAGTCGCCAAGACGATGGTTGTGGTTTTGACCATAGGTTCATTAGTGTGACCTGGATCGAGGAATGGTCTGACCATGCCATAGGGAGAATTTTAGCCGACGAGACATAAGAGCGAAGTGGGGATAATGTGAATAGGTGATCTATTCGGGAATACGTTTTGTGTACGTGGGAATAAAACGTGTAGTCCCTAGTGGTGGGGTGAGCATCTCTCCATATGTTGATCAAATCATAGCTGTGTAGTAGGCATGCTATTTCCCCACTTTGTTTTGGGGTGTGTTTTAGAACTGCCTTCCTGGGGTTAGATTTATCTAAAATTTGGTGTAGGGAAGTGTTGCTATCCCCTCCCAAAATTACTTGTTCCACCACATGGGGGATAATCACTGTTAGCATTGAGCAAAGGAACTGTGTTTGCCCTGTGTTGGGAGTATAATACGAGAGTAGGGTGATTACATTTTCGTTGATTTTCCCTGTTGCCATGATATAGCGGCCTTCTTTGTCCCTTATAATGTTGGTGAGCATGAATGGGATCTTCTTAGCGATACATATAGCTATTCCCCAGTTTTTAACTGGCCATCTGATAAAAAGACTGAGGGTTACCGTGCATGTAGATATTTAGAGGCAGAGATCTGTGAAAAGTGTGTCTCCTGTAGTAGTAGTATGTCTATCCCCATCTTAAAATATTGTTGAAAGGCCTTTGTCCTCTTTATAGGGGAGTTAAGGCCCTGCACATTATGTGTTAAAATGGTATATTTTGTGGAGGATCTACTGGTCATAAAGGTTCGTTGGACTGTACTCACGTTTTAGGAGCCTCAAGGATTCTGTCAGGGGTCCTCTCGGTCTATCACGTCGGACCCATTCCTGGAGTGGGAGTGCACCAAAGGGAAGAAAAGCTCGGAAAGAAGAGAGAAGAACAGATTTAAAGATTGAAGACTGTACGTCTTGGGTTAAGCTGTAATAAAAACATATCAACAATGCTAACATATGAAAAGAACCTATGCACTGTAAATCAGTGCAACCGTGGCGGTGCCAAGCCCCCTTATCATGTTGCGAAGTTGCCTCCGGTCTCGGGGTAGGGGCAAGTTCACCACAAGTGACAAGCGTTTCCGCTCCAGCCCATCTCTTGCTTTGTCTGGAAGGGATGGGGGGAACCATCTGACCGGACTTAGTGTCATAAATGTAAGATATGATAAGTCCACAATCGGGAACAGAGTCGCTCTCCTATGACAAAAAAAAGGGGTGGGGGGGAGTGAAAAAAACATAATCGTCTGGTAAGCAATTAGGAGCTAGAGTCCCTTGCAGAGCACAACAAAACAAAACTGGGACTGTTCATTGTCAGTATCAAAGTCTTCAAAGTTGAACTGGGTCCGAATGGACCCAGTCCAACTTCGAAGACTTTGATACTGACGATGGACAATGTCCAGGTGAGCAATGTCCAGGTGAAATTTTTTGGGAATGTTCAGGTGATTGATGGAGACTCCTTGGATCTGGATCTTCCCTGCTGGGACCATGGAGGGGAGACTGGACGACCGCCAGTGTTGGGGGCATTGGAGAGAAGTGTCAGTCTTTAGAGATCAGTCCCAATTCCAGGAGCAACTCCTCTCCGGACTGGAAGCTGGCAAAGGAGTGGGATTTCCCTCTATAAGTAAAGGACAACCGGAATGGAAACGACCAACGATATTTGACCTGGTGGTTGATCAGATGGGTTAGTAGTGGTTTCAGTTGTCGTCTTTTCTGGATCGTCACCTGAGAGATATCCACGAAGATCTGGACCTTATTTCCCATAAGTGAGATATCTCCTTTAATTTTAGCCTCCATCATTATCTTTTCTTTAATCCAATAAAAATGCGGATTAACTATCACGTCACGGGATCTAGGTGCTGTCAGGGCTCTGTGTACTCTGTCTAATTCCAGCCGGTGAGAGGAGATATCTGGTATCAGGTTTTTCAACAAGAAGTGTATAACGTCTTCTAGGTCTCCCACTGACTCTGGAAGGCCACGCACGCGGAAGTTGTACCTCCTAGATCTGTTCTCCAGGTCCTCAATCTTCACGTTCGCCTGATTTAGTTGGTCTTGTAGGGAAGAAATCATTCTGGTATTTTGGTTAACTCTCTTCACGGTACCATCCATTTTGGACTCTATCGTATCTATCCTCTCCCCTATGTTTTGAAAATCATCTTTCAATCCGGTTGTAATAATTGTGCAGGCTTTGGACAGTTCCTGTTGCAGGAATGTGGAGAATCTAGCCAGGAGGACTGTATCTCCTAAATATGTGGTGGCAAGAATAGGTGGTTGAGGATGTACAGAACTGCTTTGGCTCAGAGCCAGCTCAGCTAGTTCTGCCATTTGTCTGTCTGTGGAGGAGGCTGGGGAGTCAGCATACATTAATGCCCTATCCGGGGAGATAGACAGGGGGGACATCTGTGGCTGTGCACCATGTGGTGTAAGGGGCTCTTCCTGGGACTGGGATGAGAAGGGGTCCCCTGCCTGTGCTGTCCTGTGTTGCCATACCGGATGGGAGAAGACTGGCTGCTGTAGCTGGTGGCCCCCTTGCTCTGAGGCTCCCTGTATCGGTGCCATCTTAGCCAGATTAAGCTGCTGCTGTGCCTGGGAGCTGTTGTTCTCCAAGTCTCTCTGTCCTGGTTGTTGAGCGGTCTGGGGGGGTTGCTGCTGGGCCTGTGGGCTGCCCTGCTCTGTGCCTCCCCTCCCCTGCGCCTTCCCGGTCATAGGAGCTTGTTGTCCGGAGCTGAGGCCACTGCTGCACGCTGTCTCCTCTCTCCACCGCCATCTTGGGCTGGGGAGACTGCTGCTGGGCACGTGTTGTTTGGTGGGTGCTGCACGGGTTTTTGTTTCTTCGTGCTCCCCGCTGTCCCCTGCCGCATGATCTGTTCCTAGTCTGCGGGCTGCCGATGGCGATCCGAGCGTACCTTACTGCTTTTTTTAGCTGATTATGGGCCGGGGCTTGCGGAGCTCGGTCAGTGCATGTCCTGCTCCGGCGCCGCGCGCATGTGCACTAGAAGTTTCTGTTTTTTATCATGAAGAAGTATGCATAGTCTTTTAGCCAGAGAGGAATCCAGGAGGCAGCTGCAGGCCCCTGAGTCAACGATCGCCAAGAGCCTGATCTCCCCTTCTGCCACTTGTAAGGAGACAGGAAGAACAAGATGAGAGGGGGAAGATCCGGTTACCTGAAAGTTCATAGGCTTTGGTTGAGAAGACTTACTGGGTCTTATGGGGCAGTTGCGCAGGAAATGTCCAATTCCTCCACAGTAAAGGCAGAGGTTGGCCTGCCAGCGGCATTGCTTCTCTTCAGGGGTAAGGGAGGAACGGACTAAAGCCAGTTGAAAAGGCTCCCCTTCTGCAGTTGGGGTGGCAGAAGGTGCTGGTAGGGGAGCAGAGACCTGCGAAATCCTGGGCATCATCCAAGTATGTCGTGGGTTTTGGAATCGTTTCGATTGCCGTTCCCGCAGGTGTCTATCCAGCTTAATAGCCAGTTGTATCAGATCCTCCAAGGTAGCTGGGGTCTCAACCCGGGCCAGTTCATCTTTCAGGGTTTCAGATAGCCCTAGACAGTGCTGGTACTTGAGGGCTGCTTCATTCCAGCCAGTGTCAGCAGACCATCTACGAAAATTAACAGTGTAGTCTTCTGCTGTGCGTTTTCCTTGGGTCAGGGTGTGCAGGGCGGACTCAGCAGTGGCTGTACGCTGCAAGTCCTCATAAAGTTGGGCCATAGCTTCAAAGAAGGAGTCCACAGAATTGAGTACAGTACTCTTTTGCTCAAGCAGATTATGAGCCCAGGTCTGGGGTTCTTCAGATAGTAGGGAGATGATGAACCCAACTTCCACGGCCTCTATATAAAAGGTTATTAGCTGAAGGGCTAGGTAAAGCATGCAGGCATTTTTAAAGGCCCAGAATTTCTTCCGATCACCAAGGAATCTTTTGGGCGTAGGTACTCAAGGCTCAAGAGGAGGGACTGCCATTGTAGGAGCCACAGTGGCACGTTCTTTTGCAGAGGAAGCTGAAGCAGCACTGGTGGATGGTAGACTAGGATCAGCCATAGCAGGAGAAACTGTCAGATGCTGCAGATGCCCTTCCAGTTGGAAATAACCCTCATGGAGTCTTTGGACTGCCTGGGTAAGGGCGGTAACTTGCTGGCACAGAGCCTCCAGTAGTGAGCCACCTCTGTTGGCTTCTGACATGGCTGGAATGTACTGTCATGTACCTGATCCAAAGCCAATATGCAGAGAGGGGCTCCCCTTACGGCTAGATGCGGTATAACTCTGAAAGTGCCACAGAAAGTATATGGCCCAAAAAAGCACGGGTTGCCGGCAGGATCTGGATGGGTCAAAAAGAGCGTCACCTTGTGAGGATTACCAGGGCGTGGTGGTGGGTGCAAAGGCGGTCAGGAACTCCCCGCTGTGCTTGGAATAACCGTGCTTCAGAGAACAGCAGTGGACACCCAGCTGAGGGTCAAACACAGGATGGGCAGTGGACACCCGGCTGAGGGTCAAACACAGGATGGCAAGAAGCAAGAGCAAATCCGTGAAGTAAGCTGAGGTCATAAACTGGTAATCAAGCAGGAGCAAAGTCCATATAGCAAGCCGGGGTCATGCACAGGTAATCAGGCAGGGGCAAAGTCCATATAGCAAGCCGAGGTCATGCACAGGTAATCAGGCAGAGGCAAAGTCCATATAACAAGCCGGGGTCATGCACAGGTAATCAGGCAGAGGCAAAGTCCATATAGCAAGCCGGGGTCATTTATAGGCCAGCAGGGGGATCCATCTGTCACATGATGCGCCTATGCGCCCATTTCTTCTACTGGCAAGATTGCCAATACTTCCACGGCAATTTCCCTGACAGTCACTATTCAGAAGGCTCTGAATAGGTCTGGTCGTTGGTGAGAGGGCAATTGCCCACCTTTCTCTGTTGCTTCACAGACAGCTTTACCTTGGGAATACTTTACTGCACTTCTAATTGAACACTGTACATAGACACCTTTAGCTTCAATCATTCCAAGAAATATCATTACCTTGTTACTGCACCTTATTGGATATAGTTAATGAGCTCCGACAGCCGGTAAAGACCATCAGGCCTGCAACTGGGACATTGCTGTCATTACTGCTTAAAGTGCCCTCATACCATTCTTGTTTGCTTGATCTATCATTAGGATTAAAGGTTAGATAGGCTGACCTGGGTTTGCCTTTAGAAGTATTACCAGTATTAATGCCTAATTCTTGCTTATCCTTTCAGGTCATGTTCAAGTGTTACTTCATTGTGCATACATGTATAGAATATTCTGTTATTGCCAAACTGCCTTCATTTGTATTATTATAGAGGACTTCTGCTGAGTTAGGACTGTTATCCAAGGCTCAGCTGATCTATTACCTCCTCTGTGCAACAAGATCTTCTTTGAAGTATTACAGTAAATGTTAATAGAATATAAACATACCCTAGTTGTCTGACTTATTACTTCAAGGTGGTGCAAAGATGTCTGAACCCAGCGTGTCAGGTGGGTTGGAATATTTACAGGATCATGGTGATGCTGGTGAGCAGGTAAACCCAAGCAGTCCCCAAGGGGACCGTGCTACATACAGGATTTATATAGGGCCAACAGTTTAAGCAGTGCTTTACAATATAAGGGCAGACAGTACAATTACAATACAGTAGGTATCAGAGAGCCCTGTTCATTAAAGCCTACAATCTAAGAGGGAGGTTATACAAGAGATGGTCAAAGAACACGGCCATGATACAAGAGATGGTCAAAGAATACGGCCACGATACAAGAGATGGTGAGAGACTGCAGACTTGGCGGAGGAGATGCTCAGAGACTGCAGACATGGTACAGGAGCTGGTCAAAGACTGCAGACATGATACAAGAGATGGCCAGAGACTGCGGAGATAGTATAGGAGATGATCGGAGACTGCAGACATGATACAGAAGATGGTCAGAGACTGCAGACATTATACAAGAGGTGGTCAGAGACTGCAGACATGGTAGAGGAGATGGTCAGAGACTGCAGACATGGTAGAGGAGATGGTCAGAGACTGCAGACATGGTAGAGGAGATGGTCAGAGACTGCAGACATGGTAGAGGAGATGGTCAGAGACTGCAGACATGGTACAGGAGATAGTCAGAGACTCCAGACATGGTATGAGAAATGTCATCAACTGCAGACATGCTGCAGAAGGTTGTCAGACTGTGAACATTTTTTAGGAGTTGTTGCAGACTTCAAGAGACAATCATAGACCAAAGACATATTACAAGAGACTGCTAAAAAATCATTGCTATACCAGGGCAAAATGGATACACAGCTAAGTGTCTGCAGGGGCCCCAAGGGCAACAGGTTAGGCTCCAGAACAGTAAAGCCTGATTGGCTCACACTAAACTCTGCTGGGATTGTTTTAATATAGCACATACAGTGGATAACGATAACTTGTAGTGAGGCAAATACATAGGATGCCATCACTGACCTCTCTGAAATACTAGTTGCCTGTTTGCCTTTGATTTCAATATTTAAAGTGTATATCTAGTCAAAAAAAAAAAAAAAACAACAACAACAACATATTGTTGACATGCTGGTGGATCAATTTACTCTTGATCTGCCAGAAATCTAGTGATCTCCTAGCTTCCTGTCTGAGCTGCCAACACAGGAGTGACTCTGCTGCGCTGAAATACACACAGTATTGTTATCCCTACCAAGTTTTCCTCTGCGGGACTACAGAAAACCTCCCTTTCTTTATCTCCATAATATGGGAGAGTTTGTAGTCCAGCAGTGGAGAAGTGGACAGGGCTAACAACACTGCTTTGGATTTCTGTACAGGAAAGGACAACTTATCATAAATTAGACAATTCTAAAGTCCTGTCTGATAGAGGATATTTGCCTTTCAGCCTGTCCTCACAGTTGTGTCCACTACCAGCCAAGTACACAACACGCATAATGAGCTCTATGCTTCTGTGAACACTCTATAGCAAACCACAAATGTGCACCTTTGTGCTAAAAGAAAATAATGTATGTAGTCCATTTTACCTTTGAAACAGAGGAAACAGAGATTTGAGGAATAAGATAAGACAGGACTTAGATTTGATTTGATTAATATTGATTGGCAGAGAGACAAGTGTTGCTTAGCAATAGAAAGTGCCAATTAAAGACAGTATCAGGGAGAAATTTATATTGGGGAATTGGTCTTTGTGATTTCTTTATGGCATATAGCTCTTAAACAAGCTCATAGGTATTCCTTTGTATTCTATTTGTATTTAATAAATCAACTCCACTGAGTGCATTGGGATAGTTTCTCTGCTGAGTGATTGTGTACTGAGGGGTCTGTCTATCAATGTTTTCGGTCAAGATTCACACAACTTTCACCCAAGTTTCACACGTTTTCAAACTGAATCCTACGTGAAAAATTTTTGAAAATCATGGGTGGAAACCATTGATAAAAAAGACCCCTAAGGCCTTGTTAACACCTGTGCATTTTAGGTGTGGTGCATTCAATGGTCATGCAGCTAAAACGCACAGTAGAGATGTGAACACACACTAAAGGGTTATTGTATAAATCAGGGGTCTCCAAACTATGGCCCTCCAGTTGTTCAGGAACTACAATTACCATCATGCCTAGTCATGTCTGTGAATGTCAGAGTTTTACAAAGCCTCATGGGATTTGTAGTTCCGGAACAGCTGGAGGGCCGTAGTTTAGAGATCCCTGGTATAAATTGTACAAGCTGACCACTGGGCAGTTTTGAACTACAACTGGTTTTGACATGTATAACATATTTATATCTTGTGAAGCAAGAAACAAGAAAACCAATGTGCTTTTAATGTGGTGCAGAAAATCTTCAGTTTCTTGCCTACATAAGTTGTTTTTCTTTATTAATGCCCCCCATCATACAATACACGAGTCCTTCTGTGCAATACATACACAAATGAATTACAGCAATGTCCACTAGGTGATGCTAAAACTTAACAATAAACCACACATTGAAAATACAATTACAAGTAATGCCTGACATACAGGAGATGCCTTCTGGATAGTAATAATACAAACCTCTGGTGGCTACAGATAGGTCGTGGTCTATTGCTTTGCCCTTGAACATAACACAATAACTGAATAACCACTAATTATTATATAATGACTTTTTTTATTTTAAATTCAAAGAAGTTAAAGCAGAAGCACATAAAATCATAGATTCTGGTAAGGCTCCCTGCACATGGGTGCACCCCTCCCGGGGTTTTAGTGTGCCCGGGAGAGACAGGTGCAGCTTCCAGCCCCGCTGCCTGCAGCCTGGTATAGTCTATGGCAGGTTGGGACTGGGTGGGGCTGAACACTGAACCAAGTGCTGCCTGTGTTTATGCGTTCAGGGACAAATGCATGGAATGCAGAAGACTTGCATTCTGTGCATTCATCCTAGATCACATAGGGACCTATCTGCTGGCCATCTCTTCCAACAACTTCCTGGATTCCCTGTAAGGTTGCCACCTCTTCTTAAAGCCAAGCCCGAACACTTTAGTGGCCTGGGACACCTTTGGATGCCCCAAGGAAAGTAGTTAGTGCGCATAGCGTGCCGCTAACGGTGGATGTGGCCAAATTGCTCTTGCTGACATCGTTGCGATGTCACCCAGTGATGCCAAACTTGCCCCCAGACCGCTGCCTGCAGCTCCCGGACAACAACAGCTTTGTGTGTGACTATCTTGGTTACTTGGGAAGCCACAGCCCTGTCTGAATAATGTGTCTGGGTTTCTTTCCACCTAAAACCTGGACACATGATTTAAAACCCCGGCTGTCTGGGTGAATCCTGGACAGGTGGCAACCCTAATTCCCTGCATGCTTTGTGGCTTTTCCTCTGCTCATTCCTTTGGTTTACTTTCAATCTCCCAGGACTACATATGCAATGGTACCTTGCTGCCTGCAAGCAGTAATTCCTGTACTGAACCTCTTGAAAATCTTCCTCTCAGCAAGCATCTCTGTAGTTCAGAAGGCAGGCTGTGTGAAATGTGTAACACAACAGTGCCTACTTACAAGCAGGGCCGTCTTTAATTTTGATTGGGCCCTGGGCAAACATTTTCTTGGGGCCCCCCCTCCATTCTGAGACATACAAAAAATAGCAGGTAGACTCAAAATCAGTTTACTGCAGCAGATCACGCAGCGATTGCAATTGTTTGACAGAGGTTACAGCCTATCATTACTGCTCAATGGTTGGTTTCTAGAGGTTACAACACATAATTTCTGCTTGCCGATTGGTTGCTAGAGGTTATTGTACATTATTAGCGCTCACTAATTGGTTGCTAGGGGTTACAGCACATCATTAGCACTTACTGATTGGTTGCTAGAGATTAAAGCAGATCACTACTGTTTGCTGATTGGTTGCTAGAGGTTCATGCACATCATTACCTCTCACTGAGCAGTGGAGCAATCCCAAATAATTGAGCAAGTAAAGGGGCACATTAATACACATATTACAGGAGAGGTTCAGACACTGCGGACATACTGCAGGAGACAATCAGAGACTGCGGACATACTGCAGGAGACAATCAGAGACTGCGGACATACTGCAGGAGACACTCAGAGGCTGCGGACATACTGCAGGAGACACTCAGAGGCTGCGGACATACTGCAGGAGAGAATCAGAGACTGTGTACATACTGCAGGAGATTACCAGAGACTGCGGACATACTGCAGGAGAGAATCAGAGACTGCGGACATACTGCAGGAGACAATCAGAGACTGCAGACATACTGCAGGAGACACTCAGAGGCTGCGGACATACTGCAGGAGACACTCAGAGGCTGCGGACATACTGCAGGAGAGAATCAGAGACTGTGTACATACTGCAGGAGATTACCAGAGACTGCGGACATACTGCAGGAGAGAATCAGAGACTGCGTACATACTGCAGGAGACAATCAGAGACTGCGGACATACTGCAGGAGACAATCAGAGACTGCGGACATACTGCAGGAGACAATCAGAGACTGCGGACATACTGCAGGAGACACTCAGAGACTGCGGACATACTGCAGGAGACACTCAGAGACTGTGTACATACTGCAGGAGACAATCAGAGACTGCGGAAATACTGCAGGAGACAATCAGAGACTGCGGACATACTGCAGGAGATTACCAGAGACTGCGGACATACTGCAGGAGACAATCAGAGACTGCGGACATACTGCAGGAGACAATCAGAGACTGCGGACATACTGCAGAAGACAATCAGAGACTGCGGACATACTGCAGGAGACAATCAGAGACTGCGGACATACTGCAGGAGATTACCAGAGACTGCAGACATACTGCAGGAGACAATCAGAGACTGCGGACATACTGCAGGAGATTACCAGAGACTGTGGACATACTGCAGGAGACAATCAGAGACTGCGGACATACTGCAGGAGACAATCAGAGACTGCAGACATACTGCAGGAGACAATCAGAGACTGCGGACATACTGCAGGAGACAATCAGAGACTGCGGACATACTGCAGGAGACAATCAGAGACTGCGGACATACTACAGGAGATTACCAGAGACTGCGGACATACTGCAGGAGACAATCAGAGACTGCGGACATACTGCAGGAGATTACCAGAGACTGCGGACATACTGCAGGAGACAATCAGAGACTGCGGACATACTACAGGAGATTACCAGAGACTGCGGACATACTGCAGGAGACAATCAGAGACTGCGGACATACTGCAGGAGATTACCAGAGACTGCGGACATACTGCAGGAGACACTCAGAGGCTGCGGACATACTGCAGGAGACACTCAGAGACTGTGGACATACTGCAGGAGATTACCAGAGACTGCGGACATACTGCAGGAGATTACCAGAGACTGCGGACATACTGCAGGAGACAATCAGAGACTGCGGACATACTGCAGGAGACAATCAGAGACTGCAGACATTATACAGGGGATGGTCAGAGAACTTTCAGCAATGCACAGCTTTACAGTTAAATAACACAGCTCAGGGTTTAAACAGTCAGGCATTCTAAGGTTGTAAGGACATACCTGGCCAGCCAAACTTACTACATACATTCAGGACTGTGGGCGGGGCTTCCACTCTCTGCTCTCACTAAAGCAGCTGGGAGCTCCACTGATGCTTTGTTGGGTGGGCCCACATCACCCGTGAATGGTCGCCCCGATGACAGCTTTGCAGAGCGCACAGAGGACATGGGAGGATGTATTCCGCGCTAGCCAGCTGAGAGGGGCGGGGCCGGGAGCTCCACTGACGCTCTGACCCCGCCCACTTACAGCCTGTGTACTGTGAATAGAGCGCCTGCACTGAGAGCCAGTGATCGGAGTGGGAGTGTCATTGGAGCTCCCGGCCCCGCCCCCTGACCTCTGTATTCACCAGCCAGTATAGAGGGGGCGGGGCCGGAAGCTCCATTGACACTCCCACTCCGATCACTGGCTCTCACTACAGAAGCTCTTTTCCGAGTACACAGGCTGCACGTGGGCGGGGTCAGAGCTTCAGTGGATCTCCCGGCCCCGCCCCCTCTCAGCTGGCTAGCGAGGAATACATCCTCCCGTGTCCTCTGTGCGCTCTGCAAAGCTGTGATCGGGGCCCCAGTTCACGGCTAGCGCGGGCCCCCCAACAAAGATTGGGCCCAGGGCAAGTGCCCCACTTGCCCTGCGCTAAAGACGGCCCTGCTTACAAGACATGATGAATACATATCATAGAGTTCAAGGAAGTAAATGTGTGGGGATCTACACAAAGTATATTTATGAAATTTTAAGTTCATTCAAAATAATAGGAGCAGGCTAGAAATATTTAGGTTGGAATTAAAAAGAAAATAATAAACATGTGATACTTACCAGCTCTGTGATCCTTTTCATTTTGGGTCCCCTGCTGGCGGTCCCCCCCCCCCCCTCCTCCGAGTGCCCCCAGTAGCAAGCCTCTTGCTATGGGAGCACTCGAGCTATGAGTCCCACTCCTGTGAATGGACATGTCCATTCACACACATAGATCAGCTCAGCCTAGCCCCCCTGCCCTCTCCTCATTGGCTCACTGGCTGTGATGGAGGAGAGAGAGATTTGGGAGAGCTGCGGCTCTCATGCACATTGCTGAATCGAAATGGGGCTTAGGTAAGTATAAGGGGGGCTGCACCCAGAAGGTTTTTAATCTTAATGAATTAAGGTTAAAAAAACCTTCTGGCTTTAGAACTACTTTAATTCTGAATGTTGCCTCAACAGTCTTGCTTTGTAGTGCACTGTCAGTAAAAAACTGCAGTCTGCTCACATAATTTGTAATAAAAACATCTTTGCCATCCTGAAGCTTCCCTCCAACCACTTTGAATATTATTTTATATATTCTGTGATTCTGTACTTGCCAAATATGCTGCAGAAATCTCCTTCCACTGAGTCCATTTTAACTGTGGGCAGCTGAAGCTGCTGCCTGTTCACTTCCTGGATTTACATAGACACACAGAGGAACACCTCCAGCTCTGCAGCTCTTATTGGCCCTCTTATGACTCATCCCCCCTCTCTCCCTGGCAAACTCTCACAAGAGTGATAGAGAGAGCAGTGCATGATGTCATAAGCCTAGGCTAATGACCAGACAAGAAACAGGAAGTGGGCTGCATAAGGTATTTACTAGCAGAAAAAAAATATTATCCAAAGTTAAAACAACAAGGGCAGAAGATTTAACAGATGAAAAGATGAAAAAATTACTGAAGTTCCGCTTTAATGTGTTAAAATGTGCTAACACTTACAGGTATAAAGCCAACCTTTGTGATTAATCACTGGCAATTTGAGCAGCATGAGTAAACTACCAAGAATCGCAAGTGTGTTTCTGAATTTTATGTACGTATTCGATTCCTCTTTTCTATCAGTCAGCTGCAAACATGTTTAAGGTTTTTTGTGATTCAACTGAATTGTCATTTTTGCTGCTGAACATTCTATTCAGCTGACATTCTATGTAAAAATGTATTTGAAAGAATTTGAGTATTAATTTAAAAAAAAAAAAAAAGAAAAAAAGACAGTTTAAATTTTCAGTGACAGCAATCACTTATCAACAAACCGAATATAAGTGATTTTTCTTTTGTTTGAGGGAACACATTCCTCAAACAAATGGAGCATTGGCTTCCAACTGGTTTTGCATTTCCATACAACTCTATGTTTTTGTGGGTGCCTGAAACTTGAGCATTTTTTAAATACTTTTTATCCAATAGAAAGCTAGTTACTAGGGGAAAAAATTTGATGTTTGCATGTTGTTAGTTTTTTTTATACATTTTTCAGGTGCTCTCTTGAAGTCTATGGGGGAAAAAATACTTGAAGATTTACACTTGTACGTAGCTCAAAAGAAGCTCTTGTACTTTTTCGAAATATAAGCTTCAAACGACACTACGCTAGGGTTGCCACCTCATCCCTTTAAACACCTTTGAATTATACAGGTTCTGAGGCTAATTAAATACAGATAAGGCACCAAGTGAGTTTAATTATCACCTTAATCAGCCACAGAACCTGTGTAATTAATATGTGTTTGGGTTTAAAGGGATGAGGTGGAAACCCTACACTACGTACAGGTGTGAACAGGCACAATTGAAAACCATGGGAGTTTGGATGCTGAGCGTTTTGGAGCTTCGAGCCACAAACCACTCAGGTGTGAATGGAACCTAAGAGCTTGTGTAGATGGACAAATGCAGCTTGCTTTCAGGTTTATTCAGCTTGCATTTGAAATCAGGTTGATACACTTCTGAGATCATTTTAAAATCCTTGACAGGTGCATCTGACCTTTCTCACCTGCAGGTGACCTTTTTCTAAACTGCATCAAGCTACCTTTGCATTTTGATTGATTTGTATATGTGGAGAAACAGTCTGAGACAAACAAAACCCTGTGTACACCCTTTTGCTATCCATAGGAGAGCAAGCCTTCTACCAAATCTTGCCAGTACTTACCGTTACAATCCTTGACTATTTTTTTATATGATGCATATAAGTAAGCAAGAAGAAGTAAGGTTCATCTTTTTGGCATTATTCCTTGATGTTTCAGGTGAAAGGAAGATTGTTCCTGGGTCTTATGATTCATTCATACAATCAGTTCCCTCCCTGGCCAAGTCTGGACCCTTTAATTTAGAGCTATAATTGTTTTTCTTCTCTACACGTCTAGTTGACTTTTGTTAGGGTTGCCACATCATCCCTTTAATCCGGGACACATATGAATTGCACAGGTTCTGAAGCTGATGTGGCAACCCTAGACCATGTCGATCCATGTCATGTCCATGCGATTATTGCTGGTGGCTATAGCCGCTGGCAATAATCACTGTGTTCTCCCAGCAGGGATGGCTTCCAGCAGAGGGGCCGTTTCCCAGAGGAGGAGGTCCCAGCCTGGAGGGCTACTGCCCTCTTGGGCAGGCCTGCCATGTCTCAGCTGTTCATCAAGGTCCCAAGTGGACTATTTGTGCGGTCTAAATTGCTAAAAATTGCTGGAGCTGATTGAGGGACTTTTCTCTGGGGATCTGGTCTGGTATAATTGGAAAAAAAGGTGTCTGTAAGATATTGGAAGGAGGCATTCAACTATCCAAGGACATTAGTGAGTACAGACTGGAGGGAGAGAGAGATCTCTGAGACTGTGTGCTGAGGTTATTCCTCATAGTGCTGAGAGTCAGCGTTGCTCAAAAGGGGACATTTTGCCTGCTGTCCCGGTACAGCTCAGTCCACTAAATGTTTGTGCAAGGACTCTGTTCACAATAATAGGGGGGAGATTAGTACCCTCCAGTTGCTACTAGAGTTACTGGAGTATCGCACAGTTACCCTACTCCTATTCAAGTTTGAGTTCTACAATAAAGTATCAGAAAAGCATGTCCTTAGACTGTTCATTTGAGCCAAAGGAGTGATTGTGACTGTGAGTCTGCGAGTACAACTACAGGAAAAGACCCTAGGAACCTTAAACAGCGGGCTCCTATGAGAGCGAGTGCTACATGTGTAAACCTTAACTATATTTGTTGAACATCAATAGGTATTTCTGTATATGTAGCATGTTTATGTTTCTGTACACACAGCCTGATAACATGTGCATGTGTACCAGAAGTATATTAAATGAGTTCTATAGTGACAGCATACAATTTTTTTTTTTATAATATCAACACCGTAATAGCAATACAAACAATAGCTATTTTTGACAATCCAATATAAGCTTATTTGAAAAATCTCCTTTCATGTTGTAAGTGCTACTTTTCCGCTGGCCATCTACTGACTCAGCCTACTGAAGTTCCTCCTCTTAGCACCTCTGTAGTTTAGACGGTAGGTCCTGTCAAATGTGTGACACAGCAGTGCCTACTCACAGGGCATAGTGAATATGTGTCACAGAATTCAAGGAAGTAAATGTGTAGGAATCTTTACAAAGAAAATTTAAAAACTTTAGAATCATTCAGATTTATAGGAATGTAGCACCCTCCTAGATAGGTGCTAGGATTAGGTACATTTAGTTCTGGCTCACTATCCGGTGGAGCTACATTTCATGGCTAGGCAAGTATAGTTGTGGCTCACTATAATGAGTGTAGTTGTGTTTGATTGTTCTGGTCTGTTCTGTGTTTCAGTGGCTGCAGGATTGACTGCTTCCCCTTGGTTGTCCAGGAATGTTATGGAAGTCAGTGAGCAGGAAGGGTCTAATCAGCAGTTAAATATTTATGCAGCCCTGGCTAATCCCTGGGGAGAGGTGCCTAGATGGTAGCTGGGAGAGTGTATAAATACTCGGAGACTGAGAGCAGAGGTGTCTTTTTCCCTAAGGAGAAGATCACAGCCTAGGGAGTTGTTAGCCCCCAGGCCATTCTGCCATGTGCCTGTGGGTTATCGAGGCCTCAGTGGAACTAGCCAGAGGATAGCTCCCCCAGTAACCCAGGAAACCATAGAGGAATCTTGTTCCTCCTGACTTCCTTTCCACCAACAGCGTTGCTTCGGTGAGCACCACCTGCTGTGGAGAAAATAGACTGGACCTGCCTACAAGTGTGTTTCAGAAATGTTAGTAAAAAGGATATAACCAATTTAGTACATTTGCATCTGTATTTACATCTGCATAGAGTTCAAATTTAATTTATAAAGACTCGGGAGTATTCATAACTGACCTGATTATCCGTGACCATGACAAGATGAAAGAACTAAGAAAAAAAAAGTCATAATCCTATCCATCAATGCAGAGACCCCCTGTGGAAGAAAGTCAAATGTACATTAATAAAAGATGTATTTTCCTAATGATGCTCTTAGCATTTTTTTTCAATCACAAGTCAAGACTAGAAATTAACATTGTCTATCCCCCAGTGTTTACATTAGCTCATATTTATATTTGGAATTAATTATTTATTGCCCAATATGTCATTAAACTTTGATTGAATGTCGCATTTAGAAATGTCATTTTACCCAACTAAAATGAAAACATGTTCAAGGTATTCTTCTGTTAATTATCTTAATAGGTGACACATGATGAAAAAGCCTGCGATCAAATTCTAACTCTTGTTATGTCACTGTAGAATGGATGTGTAAAGGCAGTGCAAACGTGTGTGTGTATGTATGTGTAAATAGCAATTTACCATACTCTTCAAGAAACCAAGTACTACTTTGGCATTTACTAAAAGGTTCACAAACTAGCTCTGGGTAGTGATTAACCCACAGAAGAACATGAACTAACACCCTTCTCTGAATGTGTACAAGGACTTAAAGTGGTTGTAAACCCCCCTAACTTATTTTTACATATAGGTAAGCCTATAATAAGGCTTACCTATATGTACTGAAAATATCTCGCAAACGTGCGCCATTTAGGAGATATTTCATGTACACTGAGCTGATGATGTCATTGACGCATGCGCAGTGAAGGAACGGCTCTCCGTGCCGTTTCTTCCCCAGAGTGTGCCGTGACTGGCAGCTCCCGCACGCAGTGATGTCACACGGCTCCGACCAGTCACAGAGCCGGAGTCCGCGGCCCCCGGAAGGAAGAAGGGCGAAGATGGATGCTTCCACCAGTGGGGACATAGCGGGCTTCCTTTGCAGGTAAGTGCCACATAATGGGCTAGTATGCATTATGCTTTTACTTTGCAGGGGAATAAATATGATGTAAAACCCATCAGAGTTTACTTCCTCTTTAATGTGGACTTACATCCTAAGGGTTCCTTCAGACCTATGGGACTTTACTCTGAAAGTACATTTAAGTACATTTAAAGTTCTACCCATATTTGTCTAGCGGTTGGCTGGATGTGCAGAGAGCACCGATCGGAGTGTTCTGCCGGGGGGGCTGTCCCCCTGTCAGAGCACAACAGCACAGCATGGGAGATCGCTGTACTAACGTTGGACCGTTAGTACAGAGGCTTCGGCCGGAGCTGACAGTTTTTTCATTCAATCCCAAAAACTATTAGTGTGTACCAGGCTTATACCATGTCTTGTTGGAATGACCACACCCAGGCACATGTGCCTTTGCCAGAACATGTAAGTGGCATACTTCATCAACACACCTTTTCTTCATCAGATATTATTTTATTTGGAAAGCACCATAAAGAAAAATACAGTGTGTATTGGTGCACACAGAATCCCCTTCTTTACCCTATCCTCATTGCGACGGGTTACTTTGGATTCTGGCTTGTCAACTTGCTGCTGACTTGGGCTTGTTCTGTCATCTACTTGCAGTTCTAGTACTATTTTGCCCACCTATGGTTGAACCTCATCTTATCCTTTACCACCCTACTGCCTGTTGATTTAATACAATGAATCTGTTAGCTGATATCCTCGGCCTACCTAAATAATCCTGTCATATACATCTTCAAGGCCTACCTGGGACTGCTTTCTGGGATCACCATCCTAACTATCAGTCTCAGAGAAGACTATGTGATGTTAAGTCCTGCATCCATGTGTTGCTACACCATATGTTTCAATCTTGCTCTGCTTTGGAACATCCGGATTTCCTTGCCAGTTGCGTGGATGAATTATTCATTGGGGTTCCCAAAATTCATTATTACTGTACCTAAATAACATGAGAAACTTGCAGTTATGCATTCCAAGATACTTCTTTAACACTATAAATGGATCTCTAAAAAAGGGGCACCAACCCTGTAATATTATTGCTACTAAGATCAGTAATTTGAAAATGAAAGTGTTAATGATCTCATCTAATTGGTACTCCTGCCCAAGGGATCAAATAGATCAACAGGCAGTTTTTGTGGTGTACTACTTTTCCATCAATCAATATCAAAGAATGTAGAAACAGATGAAGAAATACAGGTCAGGTAGATTAATTTGGAAACATGCAGAAGAAGAAAAAATTGCGATGCATGAACTGTCACAGGACTATGAAAAGAAATGTTAGTTCCTAGACATAGCTAGTAGAGAAGTAAAATCTAAAATGATTTCATTTGAAAGCTTATTTGCCCTTTTTAAATATAATGATTCCAAACTTAGTTAAAGAAAGAGATCAGCAAAATCAAACCTGCAAATAGGTTAAGCCACTTATAATAATAATGACTCGACAGAGCTAAGGGCCATCTCTGTCTGTTCTACAAACATGGGGAAGTGATAGCCTCAGGCTGACAATCAAGTTCTCTCTGTCCAGTGATGGATGCAAGTCTACAAGGCCCCAAGGCGCAAGAGGCCTGTGGCCTAGCCTGCAGCTCCCTGAGCTCAGAAAACATTTTTAGCTGCTTCATTCCGGGAGCAGAGTCTGCCAGCGTTAGCCGTAAGCACATCATCAAGAAAGGAATAAAACATTTATAACACATAACTAATGTCTCATTTTTACACAAATGATACAATAATTACAATGAAGTGATGAAATCCTAAAAGGTCTCCTCTGGATGGTGATTGAGAAGTCCAGTCATCAAGTATCTTTTAATATGCAATCATAACACGTGTGACCTAGAAATAACTGATGACTTCCATTTTTCACCATTATTAGGGAAGAATCATAAAAAAGACAGAATATTTATAATTCTATTAGGAGTGCTGTGCTAATTCTATACATTTTGAATGCAGTGTACCAAATGTAACCTATAGTTTCACACTAAGGGCATAGTCTACCTAACATTGAATTTTAATATTAAAATATATATATATTTTTTTTAAAATAAAGGACCTTCATTCAGACCTTGTAACGTCTATGACAAAAAAACATACAAAAATTCCCAGCTAACCTGCAAAAAATTTACCCTGTCTAATAGTTCATGTTAAAAACAAGGGGTTTCGTTTGCATACATTTTGCAGATATATGCGTAAGCTGCAGTGGCCACGTCATGGCACCCCACTGTACTGCAGTCCTAACTCTGTAATTTTGAGAATCTCCCAAGTTGGAGAACATACAATAATGGATAGATTAAAAGAGAATTATGTTTTTTTTTTTTTTTTTTTTATTCATACTTACCTAGGTGTTTACAGCATCAGACCGATGCTGCAGCTGTCCCCCGCCGTCTCTTCACTGAGAACCGAGCCACTGAACATCGCCGATGGCTCGGTTTTCATAGATCTGAGAGGAGAACTGCTGACTGTCAGCCAGCAGCTCTCCTCTCTGCTTCTCCACTGGAGCGCTGAGATGTGGAGAGGCGGGGAGAGGCTGTCTCAGCAGCTCGCTGAGACACTGAAATTGCCATCAATCAAGGCAGCTGGCGGGTCCAGACTTGGAAGTCGGGATGATGCGCTGCCTTGACTGATGGCAGTGATGTCAGCAGAGAGCGGACTTCAGACCGCTCTCCGCTGAAAACGGGTCACAGGAGGGCAAAATCAATTGCACTCCTGTGACCCAGAGGAGAAGCCCAGGCTAAAAAGCTCAGGCTGGACTTCTCTCTTAAGGGCAGGTATGCCTGGCGGGAGCCCACTGCTCCTTAAGGGTACAGGGATGCATTGGACACCCTGCAAAAGTGCAATGGCAGCAAAGGAATTCAGTACGTCCCCACAGCAATTCAACAAACAATTGGCAACCATCCCAACCTATAACTAGCCTTTGCTGCAAGGAGCACATTGAAGGGTGATGCATGTCAAACAACAAACAAACCTGGGCAGTTTGGGTGGCTTAGAAAAGTCTGGCTTCAGGCAGCAATAACATCTGATACATAACCATGTAGGATAACATGATTATAGATCGGGCACCTAATGCTAGGAAAGTGATTATTATCCTACAATGCTATTTACTGCATGGCTGGGACTCAAGGGTGGAATTACTGTAAGATGAACTCCAGGCAGATATAAAGGCACAAATTAATACAGCTATGCATTTATTAATGCCCATATCTGAACAAAGTTTGTGTAATCCGTCACATGTTCAATCCTTTAACACCTTTTTTGCTTCCCTGAATCCTCCATCACATGTCCCTCACTGGTGCCCCTTTTGGGAGTGGGGACCGGTGATCAAGGACTGGAATCTGCGCCCGAAATGACCGGTCCACTCCTGGAGAGGGCATAACCCTGTGCCATCCTCTAATGACATAAAGACCTGACCACTGTACAGCCAATTGGAAGTGTCCACAGTGATGTTGGCACCCATCTGTCTACTCTGCATGTGATCATCGATTATACTAAGTATGGTTTAGTGTTGCCAGGCTTTGGGCTTGTGTTAGTGGCATCAGTTTGATGTGTGATGAAGAATATTCAAAATTAGGCCTCGTTCACACAGGCGTACTTAAGCGTACGCCCATGCACGTGTTAACTCATACTGGATGCACAGGTGTTTTGTGCATCCGCATGCAGGTAGTCCAATTCATGTCTATTGGAACAAAGCAACAGCATGGACACAGCGCTGCTCACAAACTGAAGTCTTTGTGGGATTGGGTGCCCGTCTCTGAACGCAGGCAGTGTAAGTTTGGGGACACGCACTCGCATGGCAGATGTCAAATTATGAATAGTACCTGTGTCCGTGCAGCCGCTAAATACCAACAAACATGAATGGGACTGCCTGCACACGGAAACATAGAACACCTGTGCATCCTGTGCAGGCAAAGATGGCCCTCGCATGGGCATACATTTAAGTACACAGAGGTGAATGAAACCTTAATTGACAGGTGAATTTAACCCAGGAGCTGACCCTCTTCAAGTGGGTTTTGCATTCCCATAGACATGTATGAGAATACAAAATCCTGTGGACAGGCTCCAAGAAGGGCTTTTAATAACTTTTTTTAAAAATGTAACCCAGCGATTAGTTAGAGGGAATAGGGGGCCTAGAATATAGGGAGGCATAGATCAGCCATGCCGGTTTCCTGCACCGCATTCCAATCACACTGCCCTTGCAATCTGGAGCGAGTGTGAGGAGTGGAAAGTTAAGGACACCCCAAATGCAGGTGACAAATGCAGTGCATTTGCCCTCACCAGATTACATGTTTCAAAAGTACCATGCAATCCAGTTGCAGTGCTTTTCCAAAAGTAGAGCATGCAGCCCATTGAAAATGAATGGGGCTGAAATTGCACTGCACAAACTGCGTGTGAACTGCACAGGAATCGCACAGCGTTCCTGGGCGATTCCCATGCAGTTATTAGTGTGAATGGGCACTAAAACTCAAAACTGGATAGACAGAAATACAAATACTTGGACAGCTAAAACAGCTCCATATATGTACTTCACCTGCATATCCAACTATTTGTCTGGAGTTCAGCTTTAACCACTTCAGCAATGGAAGGATTTACCCCCTTCCTGACCAGGCCATTTTTTGTGTTACGCCACTGCATCGCTTTAACTGACAATTGCGCCAAATAAAATTGACGTCCTTTTTTCCCCACAAATAGAGCTTTCTTTTGGTGGTATATGATCACCTCTGCGGTTTTTATTTTTTGTGCTATAAACAAAAAAATACCGACAATTTTGGGAAAAAAACAATATTTTTGACTTTTTGCTACAATAAATATATAAAAAAAAAAATTAAACAAATTTCTTCATCGGTTTAGGCCAATATGTATTCTTCTACATATTTTTGGTAAAAAAAGATCGCAATAAGCGTATATTGATTGGTTTGTGCAAAAGTTATAGCATCTACAAAATAGGGAATAGATTTATGGCATTTTTTTTTATTACTAGTAATGGCAGCGATCAGTGATTTTTATCGGGACTGCAACATTGCGGCGGACAAATCTGACATTTTTTTGGAACCACTGACATTTATACAGCGATCGGTGCTATAAAAATGCACTGATTACTGTGTAAATGTCACTGGCAGGGAAGGGGTTAACACTAGGGGGCGATCAAAGGGTTAAATGTGTTCCCTAGGTGTGCTTCTAACTGTGGGGGAATAGCGGAGGAGCCAGATCGTTGTTCCTACTTAGTAGGAACAGACAATCTATCTCTCCTTCCCTGTCAGAACCAAGATCTGTGCGTTTACACACACATATCCCTATTTTGGCTCTCATGCGATCGCGGGTGGCTGGCGGCTCTTAAAGGAGCCGCCGTATGGGTACGTCAGTTCG
The DNA here is from genome assembly GCF_042186555.1 of Aquarana catesbeiana. Lineage (NCBI taxonomy): Eukaryota > Metazoa > Chordata > Amphibia > Anura > Ranidae > Aquarana > Aquarana catesbeiana. The sequence goes on from NC_133324.1 coordinate 236,861,257, forward strand.
CCCAGCGGTGCCATTCTGCCAACGTATATCAGCATGAGCCGGTCGGCAAGTGGTTAAGATAGACGTAAAGCAAATATGTAACCTTCTGCTTCAAGGGGTTGTACCGGGGTAACACCCCAGTACCTATTTTTAGAGTCAGCGGTCAACTTTTTTGTAATAACAACCGATGGCGCTACGCAGCCGCTCGGCTGTTATTACAAGCAGCGGGAGGGGACGTCCCCCCCTCCTGTTACTCCGCTCGGGTCTCCCATCCCATCGGGAGACCCGAGCCACCAGCCGGCACGTGCCGGCTGGCCGAAGACCCAAACAAAGCCGGATTCGGCTCTGACCGGGTCTCAAATCTAGTAACCGGGAAGCGACGTCACAACAAGTCTGGATCCACCAGGTGCCTGGACTGACACCCGTCTCAGCCTCTCAGTGAGCCACTGAGAGCCGGATATGGCCACTCCCCATCCCCTCCACAGCTCAACACTCCAGTGAGTGTGGAGGAGCAGAGAGGAGAGCTGATGATTGACAGTCAGCAGCACTCTACTAGGGAAGCTGTGAGAACCGAGCCATCGGCAGTGTTCGATCGCTCGGTTCTCAGAGCAGAGATGTCGGGGGGGGGGCAGATGCAGCATCCACCTAGGTAAGTATAATGGAGGAAATAAACCCAAACCCATGCTTCTCTTTTAAGCCAATACCAGCAGGGTTGAATGAAAAAAAAAAAAAGACTTTGTTCCCCCATCCACACATTTGAGGTGGATGGAGGAATCCTCCCGCCCGCCGAGTTATTGTATTCTAACAGCAGGGAGACAGCTATAGGAGTTCGAAAAGGGGGGAATCCAACAGGCTGGTTGTACAGAAGTCGATCAGTAGATAAACTTCTGTACAACCAACCTGCCCATACATGGATTGATATCAAATTTGGATCTTTGTATGGTTGTATTTACTAGCTGGAAAAAAGAAAGCCTAAAAAAGAAAACAAATGCAGTTATCATATCTAAGAATTGGTAATTACTGCTTTAAGGTGCCTTACCATGGCTTTCTGTTGGTGGTGTTTGTAGCTCCAGCCCAGTCTAAGAACCCAAAGGCATATAATGTGATTTATCAAGCTTTGTCACTGAAAAAAATCCCCTGTGCCAACCAAAAGCTGCACATTACCAGCCTTGTGCCCCATGCATTCGGTCTGTTCTGCATCTAGCCTAGCCCCACCCCTTGCTGATGCCCCATCAGTTCTGGCAACGTCCTATACTCCCGCGTCTGGGCTCTGCATGGGTCACCGCTACGGGAGCTAAGCCCCTCCCCCTGCACTCATATCGTCTCAGCTCCGTCCTGGCAGGTCTGGCTCCTCCTCACATACACAGCGTGAGCTTTGTGCAGGCTACTGCCACCTCTAGCCCCGCCCCTCTTCATCTGGTTTCCCGCTCTTTATCCCCGAGTGTGGGCTCCGCGCCGGATGTTGCTGCTGCCTCTGTGTGTGAGTAATCCGTGTTTTCATATGACTGTGGGTGGAGCAGACTATGAAATGGCTCACAGTGGGCTGTACTGGGAACGGTAATGTTAGGATATGCAGGAAGTGTTTTGTGTTAGTGAAATAAACAGAAAATAGGGGAACCAGTAGAAAACCAATAGATAGCTTTTCCCTTGAGCACCATCCATAAAGAAACAGAGAAATCCACCTGCAAAGCTAATATTGTAGGACTTACCAGGGGAATATGGCATACTGTCATTACATCAATGATGATGGATAAAGGATTCTTTTTATTTTACATATGAATCATAAAAAGTTCACAGCAGAGATTCAGTGGTGGCCGGTCCATAAGGGGCGCAAGGGCGCGGCCCCCCTAGTTTGCATAATCCGTCCCCCTAGTTTTCATAATCAAATATTAAAACAATTTCTTTTTAAATAACTACACTGAGCAAAATTATAAAGGCAACACTTTTGTGTTTGCCCCTTTTTATCATGAGCTGAAATCAAAGATCTACGACTTTTTCTATGTACACAAAAGGCCTATTTCTCTCAAATATTGTTCATAAATCTCGGTTAGTGAGCACCTCTCCTTTGCCCAGATAATCCATCCACCTCACAGGTGATTATTGCACAGGTGTGCCTTAGGCTGGTCACAATAAAAGGCCACTCTAAAATGTGCAGTTTTACTGTACAAAATCAATCAACTTGGGTACAACCAGCCTGTCATTTTGTTTACGATTATCGCTAGTGGCTGCTATAGTATAATAATCGCTCCCCCCCCCCCCCCCCCCGCCGGGAGAATACAATGACTTGACGAGAGGGATTCCCCTGTCAGCACTGTCTGTGTTGGTGGGGAAATCATACAAATTTCCCATGGTTGCAGGAAATACATTTTCACCATCTATGGCCGGCATTATACATTTGCAGTGCCACTTACGAGGGCACTCATCCTAATGTGCCAGTCAAAAGTGATAGAAAGTAGAAAACATAGACACACTTCCACCCAAGAACCCCGGTTCCTTTTGGCTCAGGTCACACATTGGACATTTTTTCTTAATTGTTTCCCTCCCCCCTTTTTGCGTTCTGGCATGGAGCGCACACACGCTCATTGGGCATGCCTCTGCCCTGTAGAGGCATGGCTGGGACCTTCGCTTGCGTTCCCGCTTAGAGCATATTGACGATCTCTGGGCAGGGTTTGGCCCTGTAAATGCATGGCCACTAAGCCTTGTACTCAGGGCTGAAAATCAGTCAAAATTGGTTGGTTTTGCAGGAACTGGTCCTATGTGTACAGCTGTCTGTTTTACAGAGGCCAGTCTTACGTCTTTCTGTCAAACAGGCATGCTGGAAAAGCAGCATTCGACCCTCATCTGTTCAGCGCTGGCAGCCAACAGTTTCTAGTGCTTATTAGTATGTTCTGGAGGGGGAGGGGGGGCCCGAGTCTGGGAGTCCCCCTATCAGAAGACAAAGGCACAGCGGGGGAGATTGCCACACTAACATCGCTTGTGTTAGTACAGCAACCTCTCTTTTTTTTTGTGTGGCCCGCTGGGTTGAACAAAAAAAAAAATCTAATGTGTACCCAGCTTTACGCTCCAGGCAGGATCACATAGAGCGACATGTTAGGAAGTAGGTAAAGGTAGGGGCCTCTCCCTGGGGATGGACACAGCATGTAATGTCCTTCCCAGGGTGACGGCCCCCAGGGGACCTGGGTTATTTAAGTGGGCTTGGTGTGGAGGCAGTTGTGGCAGCGCTATATCCTTTGTGGCTTTTTTAATTGGTACAAAAGCGAGCACCATCCTTCTAAGCTGTGCATATGCACAACACTATAGCTTGTCACCACAGATGACTTCAGCAGCTGCAACACTCACCCATTGGAGCCTCTGAGCTCATCTGCTCAGTGGAGAAAATAATGAGCATGAACAGGGCTCAGAAGAAGGACAATACTAGCTGCTGCTAGTGGGGTGCTTGTCCTAACAGGCTGGTCTGTCCTTTTTATAAAACATTTGTTCAACTAATTTTACAAGCATTCGTTCAAACTGCACAAAGTTTCCCAGTATTTTCTCTAATAAAATTATTTCCTAGGATCGCCAGCTTCATCTGGTGGCCAAAACATTGTATTTTGTTCTAATTAAAGTAGCATTAAAGGGTTTTTTTGCATTAATATAATAAACATATTATACTTACCTACTCTGTGCAATGGTTTTGCACAGAGCACCCCTGATCCTCCTCTTCTGAGGTGCCCCACCGGCGTTCCTGGCTCCTCTTCGGCGAAAGCCCCCATAGGAAGCTGCCTCCTATGGGGGCACTCGTGTGGGCCCGCTCCCGGTCCACGTTGTCTGTGTCCATTGACACAGACAGTGTGACTCTGCCCTGCCTCCTCTCCTTCGTCACAGAATTTGATTGACAGCAGCAGGTGACATTGGCTCCCGCTGCTATCATTGTGTCTAGTGAGGAGGGCGAGAGCAGCTGTTCTTCTGCACTTCGCTAGATTGGGATCAGGCTCAGGCAACTATAAGGTGGGGGGGGGGGCTGGAAGGACATATGCAGCACAGAAGGTTTTATACCCTAATAAATAGAACGCATTAGGGTAAAAAATTCTGAGTCTTTAGAACCACTTTAAGGTATTTCAGGGTCACTAAATGGAGCTGATAATCATAGAAATTAGGTGTAAAAATTGCGCAAGCTGGCGAAGTCTTGTGACATCCAACAAATTTTTATAAATAGACAGCTAAAAGTACCTATGAAAATCAGACCAATGTCTGGTGGGTAGGCTTAGTCTTTCATCTGAAATATTTTTCCATATGCATACACTAAGGATGAGCCGAAACAACCCCCCCGGTTCGTACCAGAACATCCGAACAGGCAAAAAATTCAGACGAACAACGAACACCGTTAAAGTCTATGGGACACGAACATGAAAAATCAAAAGTGCTAATTTTAACCACTTACCAACCGGCCCATAGCCGAATGACGGCTGCAGGGCGGTTGGATAACTCTGGGAGGACGTACTATGATGTCCTCCCAGAATTCCCCTCTCGCGCGCACCCGAACACATCTGTGACCGCCGGGTCCAGGGGACCCGGCGCATCACGGATCCCGGTAAATGGCCGCTGATCGCGGCCGTTTACCATGTGATTGAGCCGTCAAATGACGGCGCGATCACATGTAAACAGACCGGCGTCATCTGATGACGCCGGTTCCTCTCCTCCCCTCCTGTGTACCGATCGGTACACAGTGAGCGGGGAGGGGGACGGATGGATGTCTGCAGCGCTGTGGGCTGTATGTGTAGTGCCCACAGCGCTGCACAGAGACATCCATCCATCCATCCATGCTCAGCCATCCCTTACTACTGCAATGCTGTGCAATACTCTGCAATACCCCCACAATACTCTGCAATACCCCCACAATACTCTGCAATGCTGTGCAATACTCTGCAATACCCCCACAATACTCTGCAATACCCCCACAATACTCTGCAATACCCCCACAATACTCTGCAATGCTGTGCAATACTCTGCAATACCCTCACAATACTCTGCAATGCTGTGCAATACTCTGCAATGCCCCCACAATACTCTGCAATGCTGGGCAATACTCTGCAATGCCCCCACAATACTCTGCAATGCTGTGCAATACTCTGCAATGCCCCCACAATACTCTGCAATGCCCCCGCCATACTCTGCAATGCCCCCCGCCATACTCTGCAATGCCCCCCGCCATACCCCGCCATACCCCGCCATACCCCGCCATACTCCGCCATACCCCGCCATACCCCACCATACCCCACCATACCCCGCCATACTCCGCCATACCCCGCCATACTCCGCCATACCCCGCCATACCCCGCCATACTCCGCCATACCCCGCCATACTCCGCAATACCCTGCCATACCCCGCCATACTCCGCAATACCCCGCCATACTCCGCAATACCCCGCCATACCCTGCCATGCTGAGCCATGCTCAGCTGTACTCGGCCTCTGTATGTGGCCAGGCTGTGGAAGTCTCACACATGTGGTATCGCTGTACTCAGGAGGAGCAGGAGAATCTATTTTGGGGTGTCATTTTTGGTATGTACATGCTATGTGGTAGAAATATTGTATAAATGGACAACTTTGTGTTAAAAAAAAAAAAAGCGTTTTAAACACTTCCCGCCCGCCGGCCGTCATACAACGTCCTTGATTTTGTGCGGAGATATCTGAATGATGGGTGCAGCTACAGGCATCATTCAGATATCAGCTTTTTCAGCCGGCGATTCCCTACACCATGAGAACGATCATAGCAGCTGTTCCACTGCTTGATCGTTCTTACGGGAGGCGAGAGGGGACGTCCCCCCTTCCCGCCGCCTTGCGGTGCTTCTACCGACTCACCGCTACGATCGAAGCCAGGATCTTTTTTTTTTTTTTTTTTAAATTTCAGGCTTCTCAGCCTAGAGGTGAGATGTGGGGTCCTATTGACCCCATATCTCACTGTAAAGAGGACCTGTCATGCCATATTCCTATTACAAGGATGTTTATATTCCTTGTAATAGGAATAAAAGTGGTCAAAAATTTTTTTTTGGGGAAAAAAGCATCAAACTAAAATAAATAAAGTAAAATGAACAATAAAAAAAAAAAAAATTTTTTAAAGCGCCCCTGTCCCTGTGTGCTCACATGCAGAAGCGAACGCATACGTAAGTCCCGCCCACATATGAAAATGGTGTTCAAACCACACATGTGAGGTATCGCTGCGATCGGTAGAGCGAGAGCAATAATTTTGGCCCTAGACCTCCTCTGTACCTCAAAACATGTAACCAGTAAAAAATTTTAAAGCGTCGCCTATGGGGATTTTTGAGTAGCAAAGTTTGGCGCCATTCCACAAGCGCGTGCAATTTTGAAGGGTGACATGTTGGGTATCTATTTACTCGGCGTAACTTCATCTTTCACATTATGCAAAAACATTGGGCTAACTTTATTGTTTTGGTTTTTGTAAAGCACAAAACAGTTTTTTTTCCAAAAAAAAAGCGTTAAAAAAATTGCTGCGCAAATACCGTGCGAGATAAAAAGTTGCAACGACCGCCATTGTATTCTCTAGGGTCTTTGCTAAAAAAACATATATAATGTTTTGGGGTTCTAAGTAATTTTCTAGCTAATAAATGATGATTTTTACATGTAGGAGAGAAATATCAGAATTGGCCTGGGTGCTCCAGAACGCCTGAAGGTGCTCCCCTGCATGTTGGGCCTCTGTATGTGGACACGCTGTGTAAAAGTCTCACACATGTGGTATCACCATACTCGGGAGTAATAGCAGAATGTGTTTTGGGGTGTAATTTGTGGTATGCATTTGCGGTCTGTGAGAAATACCCTGCTAATATGACAATTTTGTGGAAAAAAAAAAGTAAAAAAAAAACCTTGATTTTGCAAAGAATTGTGGGAAAAAATGACAACTTCAAAAAACTCATCATGCATCTTTCTAAATACCTTGGAATGTCTTCTTTCCAAAAAGGGGTCATTTGGGGGGTATTTGTACTTTTCTGGCATGTTAGGGTCTCAAGAAATTAGATAGGCCGTCAGTAATTCAGGTGTGATCAATTTTCAGATATTCGCACCATAGCTTTTGGACTCTATAACTTTCAAAAAGACCAAATAATATCCACCGATTTGGGTTATTTTTACCAAAGATATGTAGCTGTATAAATTTTGGCCAAAATATATGAAGAAAAATTACTAATTTGCAAAATATTATAACAGAAATGAAGAAAAATGTATTTTTTTACAGATTTTTCGGTCTTTTTTCTTTTACGGCGCAAAAAATAAAGAACCCAGCAGTGATTAAATACCACCAAAAGAAAGCTCTATTTGTGTGAAAAAAAGGACAAAAATTTCATAAAGATACAGTGTTGCATGACTGAGTAATTGTCATTCAAAATGTGAGAGCACCAAAAGCTGAAAATTGGTCTGGTTAGGAAGGGGGTTTAAGTGCCCAGTTGTCAAGTGGTTAAAGGCTTATATGCAATTTATTGTCATAAAAAGTGTTTGGGGACCCAGGTCCTGCCCCAGGGGAGATGTATCAATGCAAAAAAAAGTTTTAAAAACTGATGTTTTTTTTTGGGAGCAGTGATTTTAAGAATGCTTAAAGTGAAACTTTAATGAAATAAAAATGAAATATTCTTTTAAATATCGTGCCTGGGGGGTGTCTATAGTATGCCTGTAAAGTGGCGTGTTTAGAACAGAAAAATTACATTTCTAAAGGAAAAATGTCATTTAAAACTGATCACGGCTGTAATGAATTGAAAAAAATGGAACCAAAAATTTTTTAAAAAATTTCGTGGAGGTCCCCTCAAAATCCATACCAGGCCCTTCAGGTCTGATATGGAAATTAAGGGGAACCCTGTGCCAAATTTAAAAAAGAAAATGGCGTAGGGGTCCCCCCCAAAATCCATACCAGGCCCTTCAGGTCTGATATGGAAATTAAGGGGAACCCTGTGCCAAATTTAAAAAAGAAAATGGCGTAGGGGTCCCCCCCAAAATCCATACCAGACCCTTATCTGAGCACACAACCTGGCAGGCCGCAGGAAAAGCGGGGGGGACAAGATAGCGCTCCCCCCCCTCCTGAACCGTACCAGGCCACATGCCCTCAACATGGGGAGGGTGCTTTGGAGTAGCCCCCCAAAGCACCTTGTCTCCATGTTGATGGGGTCAAGGGCCTCATCCCCACAACCCTTGGCTGTGGGGGTATGCGGGCGGGGGGTTTATCGGAATCTGGAAGCCCCACTTTTGATTTTTCATGTTAGTGTCCCATAGGCTTTAACGGTGTTCCGCGGCTTTCAAATTTGCCACGAACACCGCATATTGTTCGGTGTTTGCTCGGGCCGAACCGTTCGCCCATCCCTAGCATACACTACCGGATTAGAAATGGTAATCAGCTGGATTTTTGTACATGTAAAGACATTTCTTTATCATACAGCCCAGGACATAGGGTATACTCATTTCATTACAATAGGGTTATGCTGCCACCTTCAGGTGATTGTACACTGGGAAAAAAAAGAAATGAAATCCCCTCCTATCCATAACCCCTCCCCGTCAGGCAAGGCTTCAAACTTTTTGCTAGTATCTTAGGTGCAGTCTCTGCATGAAAACATACTGTAGCTAGAGTCTCAATTTTTTCACCCCGGACTAGGAAACTAGCTTTTTCCGAATCCATTTTCCCACAGCTCAGAGAAATGGTACCCATCACAGCAGAGCATTCCTTGTGGGACTACATGTCGCAACAGAGCACTCCTTGTGGGACTACAGGTTACAGCAGAGCATTACTTGTGGGACTACAGCTTGTAGCAAGAATTGAAGGGCCACACTGGCAGATTTAGTAGAAAATTTCCTAGGGTACAGTGCCCTCTTGGCAGACTTGGACTGTTGTTCCCAACAAGGGATATTCCAACAGAGGTGCTCTCTCTCCCTTTCCTCTGTGCCAAGAGCAAGAACTTTTTCCACATGTAGTAAAAAGTCTCTCTCCATTCCCTCTACTGCACAGTGTATATTGGGATCTGTAGTCTAATGCCACATACAGACGATCGGACATTCCAACAAGAAAATCCTGGATTTATTTCCGACATATGTTGGCTCAAACTTGTCTTGCATACACACGATCGCACAAATGTTGTCTGAAATGCCGAACGCCAAGAATGCGGTGACGTACAACACGTACGACGAACCGAGAAAAATGAAGTTCAATAGCCAGTGCGGCTCTTCTGCTTGATTCCGAACATACGTGGAATTTTGTGTGTTGGAATTGTGTACACACAATCGCAATTTACGACAACGGATTTTGTTGTCGGAAAATTTGAGAACCAGATCACAAATTTTGTTTGTTGGAAATTCCGACAAAAAATGTCCGATGGAGCCTACACACGGTTGGAATTTTTGACAACAAGCTCACATTGAACATTTGTTGTTGGAAATTCCGACCGTGTGTACGCGGCATTAGAGTCTATGGGTCCTATTGTATGGCTGCTGTTCTAAATGACAACTCCCAAAATTCTCAGCGCTCTGCATAGAAGTCTATGGGCTGGCTTGGCTTTAGCTCTTCCCCTGCTAGCCAGAGAAGAATGGTTCTGCATAACATCAGTAAACAGTAAACTGATTGTAAAGAGGGGAAATGTATCCTTCTCCATGTATCTGTAGTGAAGCACATGGCTACATATAGATGCAATGGACAAACGTCTGGAGGCCTTATTTAAAGTCTAATTTGCTCTGATGGGGGCAGCTTAACCACTTCAGCTCTGGAAGGTTTACCCCCCCTTTATGACCAGGCCATTTTTTGCAATACAGCACTCCATTATTTTAACTGATTGCGTGGTCACGTGACACTGTCCTTTTTTCCCCACATAGAGCTTTATTTTGGTGGTATTCGATCACCTCTGCGGTTTTTATTTTTTGCTCTGTAAACAAAAAAAGACTGACAATTTTGAAAATAAAACAATATTTTTTACTTTCTGCTATAAAATATACCCAATAAAAAAATTAAAAAATCTAATTTCTTTATCAATTTAGGCCAATATGTATTCTGCTACATGTTATTGGTAAAAAAAACCCCTCCCAATAACCATATATTGATTGGTTTGTGCAAAAGTTATAGCGTCTACAAACTATGAGATAGATTTATGGAATTTTTCTTTTTTACAGTTTTTTACTAGTATTGGTGGCGTTCAGCAATTTTTAGCGGGACTGCGACATTGCGGCAGGCAAATCTGACACTTAAGTGACAATTTTTGGGGTCCAGTGACACCAATACAGTGATAAGTGCTTAAAAAATGCACTGTCACTGTACTAATGACACTGGCAGGGAAGGGGTTAACATCAGGGGTGATCAGAGGGTTAAATTTGTTCCTTGGGAGTGCTTGCTAACTGTGTAGGGGATGCTTTGACTGGGGGAAGACAGAGATCCGTGTTACTGCTTAGGAGAAACACAAGATCTCCATCTTCCCCTCTGACAGAACAGTGATCTGCCTTGTTTACATAGGCAGACCGCCGTTCTGCCCCTCTTGGAAATGATCGCCAAGTGCCGGCGAACATCGGGTCCCGCTGATTGGCTCCGGCTGTGTCCAATGACAGTGGGAGCAGGTCGCCCCAGACCCGAAAAAAAAAAAAAGATGTACAGGTACATGATTTCATGCTGAAGGGCCGTGTGTCAAAGCCTTAAGGTCTGGTGATGAGAGAGGACCTCGCCTGCTTCAGAGAATTTGAGAAGAAGGAATTTCAGTGATTCTTATTGCCCTTGCCTGGTCCAGGAGAACTTGATACTTTGACTTTGTGAACATGTTGGTGGATGAACCTTGGCCCCTTCTGGATTGTTCCAACCTTCTTTTGCAAGGCCTATCATCCATCTTTCTTTTACAGTTGCTGTTTTTGAATCGGTTGCTATTTCCAGTATGGAACCATTTCTGGTGCTGCACCGTGACAAGGTGGTTCTAGGTCTTTAGCAGTCCTTTCAACCTAAGGCGGTTTCTTCTATCCATATGAATGAAAATATTGTGTTGCCATCTTACTGCCCTATGCTTCAGATACAGGGGGGCAAGACTCTTCACACGTTGGATGTGTACTGGATCAGGTGTTAATTGAATTCAACTTCTGCAATTTGTCATTTTCTTTGTGCTTCCTGAAAGCCCAAGGATGGGTCACGCAGCTTCCAAATCTACTATTTGTCAATGGATTAATCAGCTTATTTTTCAAGCTTATGGCCTGAGGAGGATGCTAACCTGTTGTGATTTAGTTATTTGGGGACCGTTAGCTTATTGCCCTATCCTCATCTTCAGTGCTTTGGAATGAAATGGATTTGGTATTTTAATGGAGATGAAAATACCCTGTGTCCTGGGAAGTATAATAAAGAAAATTAGATTTCTGGTTTACATGCATTTTAAAGGGCATATTAATAAAATGAATGTGATTTTTTACCAAACATTCACTGAGTCCGATGTGTGTGTGTTACAGCTGACCACCCATAGTGCTGCTGTGACTGACCATAGACACCTATTTATCATTGGAGCATCCATTTAAAGCAGCAGTGTACAAACTACTACTACTTGCTGTGGTACATCTATGCAATTCCATCCCCTCTGCACATGTTCTGTATACAGTACGTTTACTGATTTTTGCAGTCACCTTCAGTGATCTCAGTATGCACTTTATGCAGATTTGCTCCTACATGAGATGTGCATGTAAAGTTCTCTATTAGACCCAAAAATCTAATTTTTATTTTAGGCAAGCTTCAGTTTAGCTGATGCATGTTAAATTCTAAGTATATGCAAAGTCATGTGTGACACATGTCTGTGTGTAAGGTGGAAGCATTGTAAATACCATCAGGACACGATTAACACCCTGGTGTACGCTTATAGAATTTAGCAAATCACATAGTGATAATCATAGGTTATTTGTAGGAAATCTAGGTGTTTTGTGAATGTGGTCTGCAATCACACTTTATAACTGTGGAAAAAGTTCTAATAAGGTGCTGGAGGTGAATAAGCACCACATTATCCACAATCAAATCATTCATCGGCTTATAAATCTCTCCTAATGTCTTCAGCAGAAGCACCTAAAGTGGAAGTAAAGGAAAACAACCAAATTGAAAGCTGAAATACTGAGTGTATGAAACGACTTGCCTGTATGCAATATACAGTCCTGAAACCTGTACTGTATAAGGTACGTTATATGTTACATAGCACTGACCCCTGCACTGTATACACTCTGTTATAAGTTACATCATCCTGACTCCTGCATTGTATCTCTGCTGTTTGTTACATATATTGTATCTGACCAAAGTGTTAATCGTCTTAACAGATGCTAGTTAATAAGCAATCCCCAACTACTTCAGTGAGGTTCTACCGTAAGGTAAGTTTTGTGTTTATATTCTGTGTGCATAAGTGTGCATGTAATGGAAGAGTTTTATTTGTATTTTTATTAATATGATCCTTTGCTAGGAAGTATATGTGTGCAACTTGTAGCATAGTTATTGAGTATTTTGAGGATTCAATGACTGTGGCATACTGTATGTATCCAGTGCATACAAAGAGTAGGTTAATTTTGCCTCTTTAAGCGGGCACACTTCTGCATCCCTCTTTCCTCTGTTCTAAAGTTGGGAGGAATGGCTACCATAATCAGAGTCTGCATTTGAATTTTACTAACTATGATGCAATGACAGATTCTGAGATTTTGAATTCTAGGACCACTGTCATGAATTTTACATGCCTTATACACGCAATTCTCCGGCCCCCCCCCCCCCGTACTCTGCATCACACTGCTGCTTTACATAGAGTTATCATTGCATATCATCTCCTTATCCAGCTATAAGTTCAAGCTCCGTGCTCCCTCCCACAGTCTGTGATCAGTGCTGCCATTAGAAGTCCCCTCCTTCTTCTTCTACTCCCGGAGGAACTACAGAGGAGGCATCGAGTATCAATGCACGATGACAGTATTGACTGTCAGGACGCTTTGAGAACGACACTGGAAACAACATTGGGCACTATATATCCGCCACAATGTTGATTTTCAGCAGAACCCATGGGGACCACCAAAATTTCCTTATGTAGTGGTCCATATACCACTGGTTGGCAACCGCTGATCTAGATGAGCTTGTGTCATTGGTGTGGGACAGACTGCTGGCTGGCCTATAACTTAGTCTTTTAGACAGATCTCTGGCTTCTCTGCAGGCTGCAGCTAGTAAACCTCCATACTTATACTACCCCACTGACATCTATAATTTTTGTTACCAGTGTCCGGGTGTTATTGTGCTGACTGGGTAGTAGTGTCCTGGTTGATGGTTATTGAGCTGACTCTGGGTTATTATTCTGAAGGTTATTGTTGGGGGTTATTTTGCTGGGGATTATTGTTTGTGCTGACACTTCTGAGGGTTTTTGCTAGGTGATATCATTGCTGCCCTCGACACTTGCTGGAGGTTATCATTGCCAACCCTGACACTTGCTGGGGGTTATGGCTGGGATTATCTTTGCGGGTCCTAACACATGCTAGCCGTTATCATTACTGTTTTTTATATCTAATTTATGCAAAATATTTAGGGTCAGTTCAAGCAAAACTGCTATTTTAGTTGTTTTTAAGATGCTGTGTCTCTTGAGTATTCAGTTATGAGATATCTTGATTGTCCAGGAGACCTAAGGTTAGGTTCACACTATTGTGTGTGCTGCGTTTGCACGGGCACAGCAGTCCATGCATTTGAATGTGCTGCTGTACCTGCAGGAAATGCAGGGAAAGGGTCCCTGCTTTTTTTTAAAATGTAGCCGCATTGAAACTGCATGGTGTACCCCTCTGTGTTTACTGATGCGTGGGTGTGCCTTAAAGAATTAATGACACCTTCACACTTCTGCAAAAGAGCAGTGTACTTTGTTTGTGGGTGTGGGAACGTGTGCAATTTACTCACTGTCCTGCACCTACAACAGTTTGAACCGAGCCTTAGAGGCCAGGGACTGACTTTTCCACAGTCCACATTTAAGTCCTTAGTCCACCTTTTATGTTCCACATGTAGCTATTTTATTACTTAAGCAGGCCATAAACGAGTCAAAAACTGAATGTTCTATTGATATAAAAATTAAAATGGCGTTTGTTTTATCATACGATTGTGCCATCATTTGTTTTGTTTTTCTACGGGTGCATTAAAAGTCACACTAATGCCGCGTACACATGAGCGGACTTTACAGCAGACTTGGTCCGGCGGACAGGACTCCGTCGGATAATTTGATCGTGTGTGGGCTCCAGCGGACTTTTTTTTCTCAAAAGTTCAACGGACCTAGAAATGAAACATGTTTCAAATCTTTCCGACGGACTCGGCTTTCTAGCGTACAAACCGTTCGTCTGTGTGCTAGTCCGACGGACCAAAACTGACGCATGCTCTGAAGCAAGTACAAGACGGAAGAGCTTGGTCTGGTAAAACTAGCCTTCGTATTGAAGCTAGCACATCCCTCACGCTGCTAATTCTGTGATCTTTTAACCACTTGCCGACCGCCTAACGCATATATACGGCGGCAGAATGGCACGGGCAGGCAAAATCACGTACCCATACGTGATCTGCCTCCCGCGGGTGGGGGGTCCGATCGGACCCCCCCCCCGGTGCCATAGGCGGTCGGCTCTCGTTCGCGGGCGATGAAAGGTCAGGGGGAGGCCATCCATTGATGGCCACCCCCTCCCGATCGCTCCCGGCGAATGAAAACGCTTCCTTTCCCTCTGTAATGTAAACAGAGGGAAAGGAAGTGATGTCATCTCTCCTCGAGTCGGTCTTTTCGTCCCGGCGCAGAGGAGAGAAGACATCCAAGTAAGTGCACCAACACTACACTTACAGTAGAACACGCAGGCACACTTGTCACCCCCCTGTCACCCCCCGATCACCCCCCGATCACCCCCCTGTACCCCCTGTCACTCTGACACCAATAGCAGTTTTTTTTTTTTTTTGCATTGGTGTCAGTTTGTGTCAGTTACAAGTGTTAGGGCAGTTAGGTTAGCCCCCTTTAGGTCTAGGGTACCCCCCCTTAGGTCCAGGGTACCCTCCTAACCCCCCCCTAATAAAAGTTAACCCCTTGATTACCCCCCGTCACCAGTGTCGCTAAGCGATCGTTTTTCTGATCGCTGTATTAGTGACACAGGTGACGCTAGTTAGGGAGGTAAGTATAAAGGTTCGCTGTCAGTGTTTTATAGCGACAGGGACCCCCATATACTACCTGCTAAAGGTTTTAACCCCTTGATTGCCCCCTAGTTAACCCTTTCACCAGCAATCACCGTATAAGTGTTACGGGTGACGCTGGTTAGCTAGTTTGTTTTTTGTAGTTTATTACAGTTTATTATAGTTTATTATAGTTTTAGGGCACCCGCCGTTTATTACCTTATAAAGGTTTAACCCCCTAATTGCCCGGCGGTGATATAAGTTACGTTTTTAGGGTCAGATAAGGTCTGCGTCGCCCCAGGCAGCGTCAGGTTAGCGCCAGTACCGCTAAAACCCACGCACGCAGCATACACCTCCCTTAGTGCTATAGTATCTGAACGGATCGATATCTGATCCGATCAGATCTATACTCCCCAGCAGTTTAGGGTTCCCTGAAACACAGTGTTAGCGGGATCAGCCCAGATACCTGCTAGCACCTGCGTTTTGCCCCTCGGCCCAGCCCAGCCCACCCAAGTGCAGTATCGATCGATAACTGACACTTACAAAACACTAAGCACACATAACTGCAGCGTTCGCAGAGTCAGGCCTGATCCCTGCGATCGCTAACAGTTTTTTGGTAGCGTTTTGAATCAATCGCTAACAGTCAGGAGCTTTTTTGCCTGTGAGTCTCACTAGTGTACCCCTAAATTTAGAGGCCAAAATGGCAAATCGAAGGTACACTAGTGAAGAGGCCTACACGTTTCTGAGTATGACAGATAGTGAAGAGGAAGTCACTCATCTGTCAAGTTCAGGCTCAGAATACGAACCTGTAGAGGACAGCGGCTCCATGACAGATAGCTCTGACGACGGAGTTGTGGTCCCTGCTAGGGTCAGGCGTACCAGACCCCGAACTTCTTCTGTCCTTGAAGTGCAAGAACCGCAGGGCTCTCGTATGGAGCAGAGAAGTACTAGCGCCGCTACTCCTTCTGGTGAACTGGCAAGCACCAGCGGCCTAGTACACCCTGGTCATACATCCAGCACTGCAGTATCACGTGGTGACGTGGCGAGTCCCATAAGTGCAGTTCAAGCTGGCGAGGTGGCAAGCACAAGTAGTGTCCCGCTGCCACCAAGAAGAAGACGAACACAGGCCCGTCGTGACCATAGTGCCCTTCCTGCTGCATTCGCCAATCCGAATTGGGAACCCGCCACTTCTGCAGCACCCGTACTTCCCCCTTTCACTGGCCAACCCGGAATTCAGGTGGAAACAGTTGACTTTACGCCACTGGATTTTTATTCGCTGTTTTTCACCGAAGATCTCTATAGATCTATTGTGGACCAAAGCAATTTGTACGCTGGTCAACACATCGCCACTATTCCCCAGTCCACCCTTGCCAGAGATTGGAGACCAATTACGGTCTCCGAATTTAAGATCTTTCTGGGCCTTTCCCTCCTCATGGGCATAACCAAAAAGAGTGAGTTGCGGTCATATTGGTCCACTGACCCAATTCACCATATGCCCGTGTTCTCTGTCTCCATGACCAGGGCACGATACGAGCAGATTTTGCGGTTCATGCACTTCAACGACAATGAACTCTGTCGTCCTCGTGGAGACCCTGCATACGATCGGCTCTACAAAATTCGGCCCCTCGTAAACCACTTCAACCAACGTTTTGCAGACTTGTTTACCCCCCATCAAGTTGTCTGCGTTGATGAGTCCCTGATTAAGTTTTCTGTCCGCTTGTCCTTCAAACAGTACCTTCCCAGCAAGCGTGCCAGATACGGGGTCAAGATGTATAAGCTCTGTGACAGGGCCACAGGCTATACATGTAGATTTATGGTTTACGAGGGCAAAGATAGTCACGTAGAGCCGATCAACTGCCCTGACTACATAGGAAGCGCTGGCAAGATAGTGTGGGACTTGGTGTCACCCTTATTCGGAAAGGGGTACCACTTGTACGTGGACAATTATTATACGAGCGTGCCACTTTTTAGTCACTTGTTTGATCATCAGATTGGAGCATGTGGCACCGTGCGACCTAATCGCCGGGGCTTTCCCCAGCGGCTTGTAGAGTCCCGTCTTAGGCTGGGGGAGAGAGCCTGCTTGCTTTATAATAATTTGCTCGCTATGAAGTGGAGGGACAATAAGAATGTTTTCGTTCTTACCTCCCTTCATGCAGACACGACGACCCAAATTACTACGGCGACTGGTGTTGTGGAGAAACCCCTCTGTGTCCACGAATACAACCTTAATATGGGAGGGGTGGACCTCAACGACCAGTTGTTGGCGCCGTACTTAGTTGCCCGTAAGGCCAGACGCTGGTACAAAAAAGTGTCTGTTTATTTATTTCAATTGGCTTTGCTGAATGCTCATGTGCTATACAGAGCTTCAGGACGGACTGGATCCTTCCTTAAATTCCAGGAAGAGATCGTCAGAGCCCTTCTGTTTCCAGATGGTGCTCCACCTCACCTTCCCAATCCAAATGCAGTAAGCCGGCTGCATGGGAGGCATTTTCCTTATGTCCTCCAGAGTACCCCTACCCAACGAGCCCCCCAAAAAAGATGTTGTGTCTGCAGCAAGCGCGGATTTAGGCGTGACACCCGGTATTGTTGTCCCTCCTGTCCTGACAATCCTGGTCTATGCATTGGTGAATGTTTTGAACGCTACCATACACTAGTGGAGTATTAGCGTAGGGTTCAGCACGGCACAGACTAGGCACACTAACACAGGGTCTCCCAAGATGCCATCGCATTTTGAGAGACCCAAACCTGTTACAGTTAAAAGTTAAAGTTACTAAAAAAAGTGTTAAAAAAAAAAATAAAAAAAATAAAAAAATAAAAATACAAAAAAAAAATAAAATAAAAAAAACAAAAATAGTTGTCGTTTTATTGTTCTCTCTCTCTATTCTCTCTCTATTGTTCTGCATTCTATACTGCAATGTTTTATTGTTATGTTTTTATCATGTTTGCTTTATAGGTATGCAATTGTTTTATACTTTGTTTTTTTATTGTTGACCACTTTGTTTTCAGGTACGCCATTCAGCTGCAGAGCGGATTTATTTATCTTGACAGCAACAGCGTTTGCTCCCACGATATATAAAGCCGTGACTCCAGCGCTGTCGGAGGTGATTTCACCACCACAGTTACATACTTCAGCATATATGCCGAAGCGTGGGGGCAGCAGTGGGTGGAGGAGCAATTTGCTCCTGCCTTTTGCGGGAGGATGCCCCCATGCTTCGGCATATATATATTTTAGGTAGGCACAGGTTGCGTTAAATGTTTTATTTTTTACTATGTTTTTTTTGTATTTGCTTTGCAGGTATGGTAAGTATTACTGTTATACTGTAATGTTACTTTGTTTTTTTGTTAACCATCATTTGCTTAGCAGGTACGCCATTCAGTTGCAGCGCGGATTTATTTATCTTGACAGCAACAGCGTTTGCTCCCACGATATATAAAGCCGTGACTCCAGCGCTGTCGGAGGTGATTTCACCACCACAGTTACATACTTCAGCATATATGCCGAAGCGTGGGGGCAGCAGTGGGTGGAGGAGCAATTTGCTCCTGCCTTTTGCGGGAGGATGCCCCCATGCTTCGGCATATATATATTTTAGGTAGGCACAGGTTGCGTTAAATGTTTTATTTTTTACTATGTTTTTTTTTGTATTTGCTTTGCAGGTATGGTAAGTATTACTGTTATACTGTAATGTTACTTTGTTTTTTGTTAACCATCATTTGCTTAGCAGGTACGCCATTCAGTTGCAGCGCGGATTTATTTATCTTGACAGCAACAGCGTTTGCTCCCACGATATATAAAGCCGTGACTCCAGCGCTGTCGGAGGTGATTTCACCACCACAGTTACATACTTCAGCATATATGCCGAAGCGTGGGGGCAGCAGTGGGTGGAGGAGCAATTTGCTCCTGCCTTTTGCGGGAGGATGCCCCCATGCTTCGGCATATATAAATGGTGCATGTATGCCCATCATTAGAAGTGGGCGGATGAAGGGAGGTATTCTAATGGTGGGCATACCCACCGATCAATATCTTTTTTTCGTTCAGCCCACAGGCTGCATGAAAAAAAAGTTTACAATACAAGGACCAGCAACGTACTGGTATGTTGCTGGACTTTGAGTGGTTATACCAGAATGATGCCTGCAGGTTTAGGTATCATCTTGGTATCATTCTTTTCAGCCAGCGGTCGGCTTTCATGTAAAAGCAATCCTAGCGGCTAATTAGCCTCTAGACTGCTTTTACAAACAGTGGGAGGGATTCCCCCCCCCCCCCCACCGTCTTCCATGTTTTTCTCTGGCTCTCCTGGCCCAACTGGGAACCTGAGAATGCAGTCGGTGATTCGGCCAGCTGACCATAGAGCTGATCAGAGACCAGAATGGCTCCAATCATCTCTATGGCCTAAGAAACCGGAAGCTACGAGCATTTCATGACTTAGATTTCACCGGATGTAAACAGCGCCATTGGGAAATTGGGAAAGCATTTTATCACACCGATCTTGGTGTGGTCAGATGCTTTGAGGGCAGAGGAGAGATCTAGGGTCTAATAGACCCCAATTTTTTCAAAAAAGAGTACCTGTCACTACCTATTGCTATCATAGGGGATATTTACATTCCCTGAGGTAACAATAAAAATGATAAAAAAAAATAAAAATGAAAGGAACAGTTTAAAAATAAGAAAAAAAAAAAAAAAATTAATAAAGAAAAAAAAAAAAAAAAAAAAAAGCACCCCTGTCCCCCCCTGCTCTCGCGCAATGGCGAACGCAAGCGTCGGTCTGGCGTCAAATGTAAACAGCAATTGCCCCATGCATGTGAAGTATCACCGCGAAGGTCAGATCGAGGGCAGTAATTTTAGCAGTAGACCTCCTCTGTAAATCTAAAGTGGTAACCTGTAAAGGCTTTTAAAGGCTTTTAAAAATGTATTTAGTTTGTTGCCACTGCACGTTTGTGCGCAATTTTAAAGCATGTCATGTTTGGTATCCATGTACTCGGCCTACGATCATCTTTTTTATTTCATCAAACATTTGGGCAATATATTTTTTTTTAGTGCATTAAAATTTTAAAAAGTGTGTTTTTTCCCCAAAAAATGCGTTTGAAAAATCGCTGCGCAAATACTGTGTGAAAAAAAAAAATGAAACACCCACCATTTTAATCTGTAGGGCATTTGCTTTAAAAAAATATATAATGTTTGGGGGTTCAAAGTAATTTTCTTGCAAAAAAAAATAATTTTTTCATGTAAACAAAAAGTGTCAGAAAGGGCTTTGTCTTCAAGTGGTTAGAAGAGTGGGTGATGTGTGACATAAGCTTCTAAATGTTGTGCATAAAATGCCAGGACAGTTCAAAACCCCCCCAAATGACCCCATTTTGGAAAGTAGACACCCCAAGCTATTTGCTGAGAGGCATGTCGAGTCCATGGAATATTTTATATTGTGACACAAGTTGCGGGAAAAAGACAATTTTTTTTTTTTTTTTTTGCACAAAGTTGTCACTAAATGATATATTGCTCAAACATGCCATGGGAATATGTGAAATTACACCCCAAAATGCATTCTGTTGCTTCTCCTGAGTACGGGGATACCACATGTGTGAGACTTTTTGGGAGCCTAGCCGCGTACGGGACCCCGAAAACCAAGCACCGCCTTCAGGCTTTCTAAGGGCGTAAATTTTTGATTTCACTCTTCACTGCCTATCACAGTTTCGGAGGCCATGGAATGCCCAGATGGCACAAACCCCCCCCAAATGACCCCATTTTGGAAAATAGACACCCAAAGCTATTTGCTGAGAGGTATAGTGAGTATTTTCCAGACCTCACTTTTTGTCACAAACTATTGAAATTTGAAAAAAGAAAAAAAAAATATGTTTTTCTTGTCTTTCTTCATTTTCAAAAACAAATGAGAGCTGCAAAATACTCACCATGCCTCTCAGCAAATAGCTTGGGGTGTCTACTTTCCAAAATGGGGTCATTTTGGGGGGTTTTGTGCTATCTTGGCATTTTATGGCCTTCAAAACTGTGATGGGTAGTGAGGAGTGAAATCAAAAATTAACGCTCTTAGAAATCCTGAAGGCGGTGATTGGATTTTGGGGCCCCGTATGAAGCTAGGCACCCAAAAAGTGCCACTCATGTGGTATCCCCGTACTCAAGAGAAGCAGCAGAATGTATTTTGGGGTGTAATTCCACATATGCACATGGCATGTTTGAGCAATATATCATTTAGTGACAACTTTGTGCAAAAAAAAAAAAAAAAAAATTGTCACTTTCCCGCAACTTGTGTCAAAAAATACAATATTCCATGGACTCAACATGCCTCTCAGCAAATAGCTTGGGGTGCCTACTTTCCAAAATGGGGTCATTTGGGGGGGTTTTGTGCCATCTGGGCATTTTATGGCCTTCAAAAATGTGATAGGTAGTGAGGAGTGAAATCACAACTTTACGCCCTTAGAAATCCTGAAGGCGGTGTTGGGTTTTCGGGGCCCCGTACGCGGCTAGGCTACCAAAAAGTCCCACACATGTGGTATCCCCGTACTCAGGAGAATCAGCAGAATGTATTTTGGGGTGCAATTCCACATATGCCCATGGCCTGTGTGAGCAATATATCATTTAGTGACAACTTTGTGCAAAAAAAAAAAAAAAATTGTCACTTTCCTGCAACTTGTGTCAAAAAATAAAATATTCCATGGACTCAACATGCCTCTCAGCAAATAGCTTGGGGTGTCTACTTTCCAAAATGGGGTCATTTGGGGGGGTTTTGTGCCATCTTGGCATTTTATGGCCTTCAAAACTGTGATAGGTAGTGAGGAGTGAAATCAAAAATTTATGCCCTTAGAAATCCTGAAGGCGGTGCTTGGTTTTCGGGGCCCCGTACGCGGCTAGGCTCCCAAAAAGTCCCACACATGTGGTATCCCCGTACTCAGGAGAAGCAGCAGAATGTATTTTGGGGTGTAATTCCACATATGCCCATGGCATGTTTGAGCAATATATCATTTTGTGACAACTTTGTGCAAAAAAAAAAAAAAAAATTGTCACTTTCCCGCAACTTGTGTCAAAATATAAAATATTCCATGGACTCAACATGCCTCTCAGCAAATAGCTTGGGGTGTCTACTTTTCAAAATGGGGTCATTTGGGGGGGTTTTGTGCCATCTGGGCATTTTATGGCCTTCAAAAATGTGATAGGTAGTGAGGAGTGAAATCACAACTTTACGCCCTTAGAAATCCTGAAGGCGGTGCTGGGTTTTCGGGGCCCCGTACGCGGCTAGGCTCCCAAAAAGTCCCACATATGTGGTATCCCCGTACTCAGGAGAATCAGCAGAATGTATTTTGGGGTGCAATTCCACATATGCCCATGGCCTGTGTGAGCAATATATCATTTAGTGACAACTTTGTGCAAAAAAAAAAAAAATTGTCACATTCCCGCAACTTGTGTCAAAAAATAAAATATTCCATGGACTCAACATGCCTCTCAGCAAATAGCTTGGGGTGTCTACTTTCCAAAATGGGGTCATTTGGGGGGGTTTTGTGCCATCTTGGCATTTTATGGCCTTCAAAACTGTGATAGGTAGTGAGGAGTGAAATCAAAAATTTATGCCCTTTGAAATCCTGAAGGCGGTGCTTGGTTTTCGGGGCCCCGTACGCGGCTAGGCTGCCAAAAAGTCCCACACATGTGGTATCCCCGTACTCAGGAGAAGCAGCTAAATGTATTTTGGGGTGCAATTCCACATATGCGCATGGCCTGTGTGAGCAATATATCATTTAGTGACAACTTTTTGTAATTTTTTTTTTTTTTTTTGTCATTATTCAATCACTTGGGACAAAAAAAATAAATATTCAATGGGTTCAACATGCCTCTCAGCAATTTCCTTGGGGTGTCTACTTTCCAAAATGGGGTCATTTGGGGGGGTTTTGTACTGCCCTGCCATTTTAGCACCTCATGAAATGACATAGGCAGTCATAAAATAAAAGCTGTGTAAATTCCAGAAAATGTACCCTAGTTTGTAGACGCTATAACTTTTGCGCAAACCAATAAATATACGCTTATTGACATTTTTTTTTACCAAAGACATGTGGCCGAATACATTTTGGCCTAAATGTATGACTAAAATTGAGTTTATTGGATTTTTTTATAACAAAAAGTAGAAAATATCATTTTTTTTCAAAATTTTCCGTCTTTTTCCGTTTATAGCGCAAAAAATAAAAACGGCAGAGGTGATCAAATACCATCAAAAGAAAGCTCTATTTGTGGGAAGAAAAGGACGCAAATATCGTTTGGGTACAGCATTGCATGACCGCGCAATTAGCAGTTAAAGCGACACAGTGCCGAATTGTAAAAAGTGCTCTGGTCAGGAAGGGGGTAAAACCTTCCGGGGCTGAAGTGGTTAATACAGCGCATTCTTTTCTTCTTTATAATGCGAGAAGAATTAAGTTGTTTTGCTGCTTATATTCACACATAGTTCTCACAAGCTACTTTCTTCATTATTTATCCTCATGTCATGACTAATATTAGAGTTTTAAAAGCCAGATCTCTAGAAATAATGTAGAAACTTATTTATTTGACTCATCTTTTTTACTTTTATATTTCATCAATATCTATTTTACAATTTGTGATAAATTCTCAAAAATCTATTGATTTAAATGTTTAATTTATTTATGGAGTTTCAAGTTACCACAATAACATTATTATTTTGTATTGTTAATGAATCTTAATGAGGTTGGTGTCCCTTGTTAATTTGACATAGGGGGGTTATTTTCAAAAGGCAAATTCATTTAGCACTACAAGTGCAAAGTGCACTTCAAATTGCATTGAAAGAGCACTTGGAAGTGCAGTCGCTTTTGATCCGAGGGGCACATGTAAGGAAACCAAAAATAAATCATTTTATCTTCCACATGATTGGATGATAAAATCAGCAGAGCTTCCCCTCATTTGAGATCTTCCCCTCAGATTTACAGCGACTGCACTTCCAACAAGTGCACTTGCAGTGCAATTTATAAAGTGCACTTTGCACTTGTACTTTGCACTTGAATTGCAAATGATTTTGCCTTTTGTAAATAGCCCACATAGTCTTTTTGACATGTTCCTGCCTACTACAAACAAAATGTCCTTTTTGAATAAAAACACATAGTAAATAATTTTAGGTAAATAAAATAGCCATTTTTTCTGGGAAAAACATAAATGAGGAAGGCAACACTGGAGACACTTTTGGAATGTGTGAAACCTTTTGTCCCCCAGGGCACACATCAAGTCAGTGGAAAACAAAATTGGGATCTTGCGGAGTCCATAGAATAGGGAGCACAATCTGCATCTTCTGTCAGACCAGACTAAAGCCAGGCAATCACTTTCGACTCTTCCGTGGAGCCTTCCCTGCATGCTGCCCTGCAGCCTTCCCTCCACGCTTCTCTGCAGCCATCCTTGGAGGCTGTGCCTCTGGTGGTGTACTTGTGGCAGGAGAAGGAGGAGGAGGGGCTTCATCCGAAATATGGCTTGTTGGAGTAAGCTGCCCTCTCAACCCCTTCTGAAGGGCCTCAAAAATAATCCCCTCACAGAGGAGGCGTTGTCCCTTCTCAAGTTCCACCAACCCGGTGGCCAAATAAGTACCATAGGCCTCTTCAGCATTGGGGGGGGGGGGTTACTCAGCATTTGGCTGGCTTCCCGATTGAGGGCAAGTGATTCCTCCTCTGTTCTGCTCATCTTCCTGGGCCTATTGGTGGTAATGCGGAGGTGAGGCACCTGGCATTCGGCTTCTACTGGGCCCAGCCACCTCCTGCCTGCCACTGGGCATGGCCTCCTCCTCTCTACCACTGGGCAAGGCCTCCTCCTCTATACCACTGGACACGGCTTCCTCCTGGCTGAGCTCATCCTGTGTATAAAAAAAGGGACATAGTTGTAATTTTTGCTTCCTCAATCACGCACAATTTTCAGCTCATGACTTGCAAATATAATTTTAAAAAAATATAAAAGGCTATCATTTTGACCCCATCATTATTCTAGCTGTTCACCAATCTTTGAAGTACATTTTTGGCCACTATTGTCTAGTGATATATATACATAATAATAATTGTGTTTAAATCATTGGTTTTTAAGCAATTAAAACATTTAATAGTTTACATCATTAATATTTACACAATCCAAAAATCACAAAAAAAGTATACCTGGCTGCAGCTGGGTGCATCCACTTCATCAAGGATGAAAGGGCACGGTTCTTCCTGGGACGCCTCAGCTGGGGTGGAGGGAAGGGTGGAGGTGGAGGGAAGTCTGGAGGGAAGGGTGGAGGGAAGGGTCGAAAGCGATTGCCTTGCTTCTGTCTGGTCATCCAGAAATCTCAGTTTTGGGTAGTACCACAGCTTGGGGACATAAACCTTGTCTGCTGCTGCTGCTCCTGATTTGAGGGAATCCTGGATCTTCTTGTGTTCCCGCCTCAACATATTACGCAAGATCCCAATTTTATTTTCCACTAACTTAATGTCTGCCTGGGGGACTCGAGTCTTTACAAACTCCAGAAGTCTCACCAGTGTTGCCTTCCTTGCATGTTTAATGAAATACAAGGGGTGCTTGACCTCCCACAGGTTTCTGTTCTCTTGATAGAGATCAATAAAATGAGACAAAAATTCCTCCTCCTTAAAGGGATTCATTTTTTCTGAAAGACAAGACACAAGATAAAAACTGTAATGTCAGTCCAAACTCCCAGTATTATTTTTATCAGAATATAGGGTACACACACACACCAAACACATACACAAAACACACACCCATTGTTTAAATCTTACCTTCGTTTATGATGCTCTCTACTTCCGTTTGGACATTTGTAGGCCAGCATATTAGCTTTATATACACTGCACATGTGTCATGCTACGCCTGCGTCGCCCGCCCCTGACTTTCTTTAGGATGATTTTTCCCCGCCCCTTCACTCGGAGAGATTATCTGGAACTAGCGTGGAGGAAAGCCCGGAGCCACAACCATCCAGATCCAGGAGGAGATATAAGGCCACCAACATGGCCTTTGAAGAGATGGTGGAGATGGTGGCCATATTGGGAAGGGAGGACTATGATGGCAAAAAAAGACCGTACACCAGACCCAATATGCGGAAGGACAAAATAATGTCCTCAGTTGTCACCACTATTGAGGAAAAATTTGGCATTAAACGGGCTAAAGAACAATTGAGGAAGCGGTGGTCTTACCTAAAAACTAGGGAGCCTGAACAATATTTGCGAATCAAGAAGGTGCTTAAAAAAGTAAATACTTGTTGTGTGTTCCTATTGAGATACTTAACTTGCATGCTGATCCATATGCTTTTCGTTTATACAGCATTGTTCGTAAAGATCGTTCTTTTGAAACTACATATGATAATAATAAAATGGCATTTGTTTTACAATAAATATGATGGTACAGGGTTGTACATACATTTAGGTCTTGATAATTTGTCGTATTAAAATAATTTTTGGATGTTGTGTAGATGTGTTTGAAACTAGAATGCTTATTAAAAAATGATTCAGTGTAATGTAAGGACACAGCAGCTGTTTCCACATCTGGACTCACGAGCACTAGTGTACTGTGTGAGACCAGAGAACATTTTTGAGGGTAATCCACACAGGGGCTCCAGGGGATACTTGAGGTGTCTCCATCTGTGGAACTTGCATCAAAATGTGAAGTTTTGCAGTTTTGTTCAAAGTGAATTTGAATCCTGTCTTAAAAAATATTTTTTTTAACAAACAGACAATTGTCCACCACTTCAAAGCAAGGTTTCATATTCCTATTTCTGGCCAGAAATATCACTGTGTAAGTATACCTTTTGTTTCATTCTCATAGGAGAGAAAAGACTCAGACATCAGTCAGAGGATCCCAGGACCCCCCCAAGTCATCAGCCAGAATCAGGAATTACCCCAAGCCCCAGCCCAAGACCACGCCCACCCAACGATTTTGACGAAGGAGAGGTGGAGGAAGTGGGCGAGATTTGCACCCCACCAAGTGAGTGACTGACACCCCAGCTTAAGGTAATCTATTTAGGCGTGCATATTTCTAAATACATTTTTCTCCACAAATTTTAGGTGATGTTATGGTTGTGGAAGGCCAAGCAGCGGAGCCATTTAGCACAGACAGTGCACATAGACTGATTGGGCAGATAATGGTGTGGAATGGCCAAATTGATCGAATGCGAAAACCAATTGACAGCATGAGAAATCGGCTGGACAGCATGCAAAAGGAAATGAAGAACATGATTAATGTTTTGGGCAGAATCTAATCACTTTTTGCCTAAAAACATCAATCGTGTACTTCATTTCATTGTAAAATTTTATATTTTTAAATTTCTTAAAGTTGTAAAATAGTAATAGCAAAATTTAGCAGATGCACACGGTGTGTCATCATGTGCTATCTGCCATCAGGGGATCTCAATGTACTTGTTTTGTGTTTGCAACCCCTTCCTTATAATAATGTTAGTTTGTGAGAGGAAAAAAGGGATTGCACACACAAAACATGTCCATTGATACCCCATGATGGGAGATAACACATGTTGACTTTAACTATTTGGACTCACAATTTGTGTGCATCTGCTAAATTCTGCTTTTACGTGGGTGACATCACCAGCACAGTTTTTGACATGTTGAACTTTGTAAGTTCCTATTTTTTTTTTTTTTTTTATTATGTGTGAAAAAAAACCCTGTTGTCAAGCAAAAATTAGTCAAAACAAATATTTTTGGATAAATATGCCTAAAATAACCAGAAAAAATTATACTGTTAACCACTTGCTTACTGGGCACTTAAACCCCCCCCCATCCAGACCTATTTTAAGCTTTCAGTGCTCTCACACTTTGAATGACAATTACTCAGTCATGCAACACTGTACCCAAATGATTTTTTTGTCCTTTTTTCATACAAATAGAGCTTTATTTTGGTGGTATTTGATCACCTCTGGGTTTTTTATTTTTTGCGCTATAAACGAAAAAAGACCGAAAATTTTGAAAAAAAACTATTTTTTCTTAATTTCTGTGATAAAATTTTGCAAATTAGTAATTTTTCTTCATAAATTTTGGCCACAATTTATACTGTACATATCTTTGGTAAAAATAACCAAAAATTTGTGGAAATTATTTGGTCTGTGTGAAAGTTTTAGAGTCTACAAGCTATGGTGCAAATCATAAAAAAATTATCACATCTGATGTACTGGTGGCCTATCTCATTTCCTGAGACCCTAACAAGCCAGGAAAGTACAAATGCCCCCCAAATAACCCCTTTTTGGAAAGTAGACATTTCAATGTATTTAGTTAGAGGCATGGTGAGTTATTTGAAGTTGTATTTTTTTCCCACAATTCTTTGCAAAATTGAGATTTTTTTTTCCCCACAAAATTGTCATTGTAATAGCTTATTTCTCTCACATGGCATGTGTATACCACAAATGACAAAGCAAAATATATTCTGCTACTCCTCCTGAGTATTACGATACCACATGTGTGGGACTTTTTCACTGCCTGGCCACATACAGAGGCCCAACATGCATGGAGCATAAATTACACATCACATTTCTCAACCACCTATTACACTTTTGAAGGCCCTGGAGCACCGGAACAATGGAAACACCCACAAAATTACCCCATTTTGGAAAGCTTACACCACAACGTATAATCTATGAGGCATAATTAGTCTTTTGAATGGTTTATTTTTTTCCAGAACTTTTTGGAAAATGTGGGAAAAAAATGAAAACGCATTTTTTTTTTACACAAAGTTGTCCGTTTATAAGATATTTCCAATACATAGCATTTAGATAGCAAAAATGACACCCCAAAATACATTCAGCTACTCCTCCTGAGTATTACGATACCACATGTGTGGGACTTTTTCACTGCCGGCCACATACAGAGGCCCAACATGCATGGAGCACCATCAGGTGTTCTAGGAGCATAAATTACACATCACATTTCTCATCCACCTATTTCACTTTTGAAGCCCCTGGAGCACCGGAACAATGGAAACACCCACAAAATGACCCCATTTTGGAAAGCTAACACCCCAACGTATAATCTATGAGGCATAATGAGTCTTTTGAACGGTTCATTTTTTTCCAGAAGTTTTTGAAAAATGTGGGAAAAAAATGAAAACGCATTTTTTTTACACAAAGTTGTCCGTTTATAAGATATTTCCAACACATAGCAGTTAGATAGCAAAAATGACACCCCGAAATACATTTTGCTACTCCTCCTGAGTATTACGATACCACATGTGTGTGACTTTTTCACTGCCTGGCCACATACAGAGGCCCAACATGCATGGAGCACCATCAGGTGTTCTAGGAGCATAAATTACACATCACATTTCTCAACCACCTATTACACTTTTGAAGGCCCTGGAGCACCAGAACAATGGAAACACCCACAAAATGACTCCATTTTGGAAAGCTAACACCCCAACGTATAATCTATGAGGCATAATGAGTCTTTTGAATGGTTTATTTTTTTCCAGAAGTTTTTGGAAAATGTGGAAAAAAATGAAAACGCATTTTTTTTTACACAAAGTTGTCCGTTTATAAGATATTTCCAACACATAGCATTTAGATAGCAAAAATGACACCCCAAAATACATTCTGCTACTCCTCCTGAGTATTACGATACCACATGTGTGGGACTTTTTCACTGCCTGGCCACATACAGAGGCCCAACATGCATGGAGCACCATCAGGTGTTCTAGGAGCATAAATTACACATCACATTTCTCAACCACCTATTACACTTTTGAAGGCCCTGGAGCACCAGGACAATGGAAACACCCACAAAATGACCCCATTTTGGAAAGCTAACACCCCAACGTATAATCTATGAGGCATAATGAGTCTTTTGAACGGTTCATTTTTTTTCCAGAAGTTTTTGAAAAATGTGTAAAAAAAATGAAAACACATTTTTTTTACACAAAGTTGTCCGTTTATAAGATATTTCCAACACATAGCAATTGGATAGCAAAAATGACACCCCAAAATACATTCTGCTACTCCTCCTGAATATGGCGATACCACATGTGTGAGACTTCTACACAGCCTGGCCACATACAGAGATCCAACATGCAAGGAACACCGTCAGGTGTTCCAGGGACACATAGCATGCACATACCAAGAATTACACCCCAAAATACATTATGCTGAGCAAAGCATAAACAAAAGATTACCTGTGGTTGTAGTAGCGCAGTTGTACACAGGAGGATAGCACTGGTCCAGGCAGCAGGCAGGGACTTGGTCAGCAGCGGCAAACACAATTGTCCAGGCAGCAGGCAGGGTTACTGTCCATATAAAGTCCAGGGTCAGTGCAGGCAGAGATATTGTCCGCAGTGCCAAAAATATTGGTCCTGGTAGTAGGCAGGTCCATGTGGTGTGATCAGTGCAACAGGCAGAGGCATGATGGCAGTAAGTCCTACAGGCAGAAGTAGGGCCTCGTTCAGGACAGAATGGGGACAGGGGTAGAGGCTTCTCCCACCCAAATCTCTTTTAAGCCTCCGAGTCTCCAGACCCTAATCTAGGATTGAGAAAACAAAAAAAATTGTTTTCTTCATCCAGAAAAACAATTCTGGAGCCCCTCACATATGTGAGACCCCTGAGTTGAATCCCACTAGTCCAGTATCAGGGTACAAGATCAGTCCAAGAGGCAGGCAAATATCATGGTCAAACAGTCCAAGGTCAGTTCCAGATCAGGCAGATGTATGTACAGAATCGTTAGGCAGAAGCATGGTCGAATAACAGTCCAGGGTCAGTTCCAGATCAGGCAGAGGTATGTGCAGAATCGTTATTCAGAAGCATGGTCGAATAACAGTCCAGGGTCAGTTCCAGATCAGGCAGAGGTATGTACAGAATCGTTAGGCAGAAGCGTGGTCAAATAACAAACCAGGGTCAGTTACAGAGGAGGCAGTGGCATAAGGGGTGTGAGGGTAAATTGCAGGAGCGGAGGCTTACGTTTACCATACTTCACTAATAATTTAGTGAAGTATGTTAACGGCAAAAACATTCACCTATGCAGAGGCCTGGTTCAGAAGGACATTGTGCACAATAAAAAAGATGTGTCTCTTCTGAATCCTGCTCTGGTACACACCTTACATTTTTTTTGCCGTCGTTGGCCTGTTGGTTTGGGAGGGATTTTATCGGGAAAGTGGCGTTCGGAGAGTCGACTTAGAACATCTGATCGGATATTTTCTGGGGGGTCGTTCGGGAATATAAGGGCAGTGAAAACTTCCTCCTGGTAGCCAAGGAAGCGTTTGGGGTTTTGGGTGGAGTTACGATAAATGACATATGAATTGTAGATGGCCAAATAAAAAAAATAAATTGCGACTTTCTTATATCAATGGTATGTCCGTCTTGTAGCAAGGTACGGTTCCAGCATCTGGTCATTCAAGTCGACTCCCCCCATAAACAAATTATAATCATAGATGCATTTAGGTTTCTGTATGGGGCCATTTCTTCTGGGGATTTCCATGAAGGTATCATCGTGGATTGAAGACAACATGTACACATCTCTTTTGTCTCTCCACTTCACTGCCAAAATCTCGTTGTTTCGTAGACTTGCCGTTTCTCCTTTTCTCAATTTCTTATTGACCAGACTTTGAGGAAAGCCCTTCCGGTTCTTTTTTACGGTACCACATGCAGGCGTCTTCTTCCGATGAAGGTTGTGGAACAGGGGCAGAGATGTGTAGAAGTTGTCTACATACAGGTGGTAGCCTTTGTCCAGTAGGGGGTATGTGAGGTCCCAAACAATTTTCCTGCTTGATCCCAAGTAGTCTGGGCAATTAGGGGGTTGCAGCTGGGTGTCCTTCCCTTCGTACACTTTGAAGGCATACATGTAACCTGTGACTCCGTCACATAATTTGTATACCTTCACCCCATAGCGGGCCCTTTTACTGGGAATATATTGTTTTATTTTAAGCCTGCCACTAAACTTAACAAGGGACTCATCCACACATATGTTTTGGTCCGGAGTAAACAGCAGGGGGAATAGTGCAGAAAAATAATTTAAAAGTGTCCGAATTTTGAAAAGTCTGTCATAGTTTGGGTCATTTCGGGGAGGGCACTGGGTATTGTCATTGAAATGAAGAAACCTCAATATCATGAGGTATCTGTTTCTGGGCATTACCTTGGAGAATACTGGTATGTGGTGGAGGGGGTGGGTTGACCAATAGGACATCAAAGCGTTTTTTTTTTTGTGAGTCCCATATTAAATGTGAGCCCTAAAAAAACCTTCAACTCCTCCACTGTTAGGTCTCTCCACTCATAGGGACGGGCATAGTAGGACGTTGGATTATTCAAAATAAATTGCTGTGCATAAAGGTTGCACTGGGCCACAATATTTGACAGCATGTCCTCGGTAAAAATTAAATTAAAAAAATCTATTGGGGAAAAATTCTCCGTGTTCACCTGGACTCCTGGCTGGGCAGTGAAAGGGGGAATGTTGGCTTCTCCTGAATTAGGAGGAAGCCACAAGGGGTTCTGCAGGGCATAGGGAAGGCTGGCATGGGTCCTTGGCCTTTCTTGCAGAGGCACTGCGGTGCTGGTGGATGGCACTGTGGTGCTGGTGGATGGGACTGCCGTGCTGGTGGATGGCACTGCCGTGCTGGTAGATGCCACTGCCTCCTCACCAGAACACCTTCATTTGGCGGGCCGAATATCTTCCTCCTCTGAGTCACTCAGTGTTCCACTACTGAGGACTGGCTCATAATTTATGTCCGACTCAGAATCGGAGTCGGAAAGGGAATCTGAAAAAGAGAGCTCCCCGTTGCTCTCGTCGGCCTGGGACAGTATTTGGTACGCCTCCTCGGCGGAAAAGCTTCTTTTGGACATAGTTGCTAAGCCTGCACTGATGGGCACTGATGAGGCGGCACTGAGGTGGCACTGATAAGGTGGAACAGATGTGCACTGATGAGGTGGAACAGATGTGCACTGATAAGGTGGAACAGATGTGCACTGATGAGGTGGAACAGATGTGCAGATGTGCACTGATGAGGCGGCACAGGTGGGCACTGATGAGGTGGCACAGGTGGGCACTGATGAGGCGGCACAGCTAGGCACTGATGAGGTGGCACAGGTGGGCACTGATGAGGTGGAACAGATGTGCACTGAGATGGCACAGATGTGCACTGATGAGGTAGCACAGATGTGCACTGATGAGGTGGCACAGCTGGGCACTGATGGGACGGCACAGATGGGGTGACACAGATGGAGCGGCACAGATGGGGCGGCACAGATGGAGCGGCACAGATGGAGCGGCACCGATGGGCACTGATGAGGCGGCACAGATGTGCACTGATTGCACAGATGTGCTCTGAGGCAGCACAGATGGGCACTGATTGGCACAGGTGGGCACTGATGAGGTGGCACAGGTGGGCACTGATGAGGTGGCACAGGTGGGCACTGATTGTGCAAATGTGCAGATGGACATTAATCACCGCTGGGCAGACAGGTGGGCAGCGATTGGCACAGGTGGGCACCGATTGGCACAGGTGGGCACTGTACTGATGGGGCACTGTACTGATGGGCACTGTACTGATGGGCACTGTAGGCACTGTATAAATGTTGTAATCCTGTGCCGCCTCATCAGTGCCCACCTGTGCCACCTCATCAGTGCCGCCTCATCAGTGCCCACCTGTGCCGCCTCATCAGTGCACATCTGCAGATGTGCATTGATGAGGCGGCACAGGTGGGCACTGATGAGCACTGATGGGCAATGATGAGGCGGCACAGGTGGGCACTGATGAGGTGGCACAGGTGGGCACTGATGAGGCGGCACAGGTGGGCACTGATGAGGTGGCACAGGTGGGCACTGATGAGGTGGAACAGATGTGCACTGAGATGGCACAGATGTGCACTGATGAGGTAGCACAGATGTGCACTGATGAGGTGGCACAGCTGGGCACTGATGGGACGGCACAGATGGGGTGGCACAGATGGAGCGGCACAGATGGGGCGGCACAGATGGAGCGCCACAGATGGGGCGGCACAGATGGAGCGGCACCGATGGGCACTGATAAGGCGGCACAGATGGGCATTGATTGGCACAGGTGGGCACTGTACTGATGGGGCACTGTACTGATGGGGCACTGTACTGATGGGCACTGTGGGCACTGTAGGCACTGTATAAATGTTGTTGTAAACTCACAGATCGCTGACAGTTTCTCTCTCTCCTCACACGCTGTCTCTGTGTGAGGAGAGAGAGCCGGCAATGAGAGATGATCTCAAATGTTTACATTTGAGATCATCGCTCATTGGCCATGGCGATCGCGCTGTAAATGGCCAATCCAAGGGACACGGCCAACACAGAATTTCAAGAGCGCACGGGGAGCGAGGAAAGGGGAGGCCGTCATATGACGGGAATTGACATCCGCGCTGTAGCCGTCATTCGGCTACGGCCGGATGTCAGGCGGTTAAACAAAAAAAATGATAAAAAAAAATAATAAAATAACATGTTTAAAAAAAATGTACCATTGAATGTGCGCACAGTAAAATGTTTTTACTACTACAATGTGTGTGGCTTATTATTTATCAATACCAGTTTATTAATTTTTGTGTTTACAGTGACAAAGGGCCTTATTGACTAAAGGGAAATGCACTTGCCACTAGAAGTGCACTAGGAGACAGCCAAAAATAAATGCAAACAAGAATAAAAACAAGAGATTTTATCCAAAATATATTTTTTTTAATGTTTAAAGATGTTCTGGCATTGCAATGGCCCCCCGACCATTAAAATAATTGACATATCTGTCCCGCACTTGATGGGCGATTTGAGGGGCCAAGCCAGTTGGGCCAGTATCCAGGCCTGTAAATGCAGATTCGGCACTAAGTCCGGCCTCAGGCCCAACAGAAGTTAGATAAGTGGTAGAATGTCTTCTTAAAAAATTATGGAGAATGCAACAAGCCATTATGACATAATTGATTTTATAGTCTGCCATATTGATGGCCGATAGGAACAAACGGAACCGGCTGGCCAGAATCCTGAAGGCATTCTCCACAACTCTTCTTGCTCTGGCCAGCCGGTAATTAAAGACCCTCCTCTCCAGGGTGAGGAACCTTTGGGGGAACAGCCTCATCAGGTGCTCGCCAAGAGCAAATGCTTCATCTGTGATGAAACTGAGGGGAGTCCATCAACATTCTCATCATCAGGTGGCAATCCCAGGCCACCAGTCTGGAGACGCTGGCACAACTCGGTCTGTGCGAAGACTCCTCCGTCCGACATCCGGCTGTTCTTCCCCATGTCCACGAACATAAAATCCAATTGTGCCGAGACCACTGCCATCAATACTACACTATTAAACTCCTTATAATTAAAGTAGTAAGACCCCAGATGGGGTGGTGGCACAATGCGGACATGCTTCCCATCGATCGCTCCGACACAGTTGGGAAAGTCCCAACGGTCAGCGAACTGGGAGGCCACAGTCTGCCATTCCTGTGGGTTGGAAGGAAACTATGGAGTCAAACAAGAAAAAAAAATATATAAGTACTTTTAAACATAACTTTTCTAGCAGATTACACAAAAACATTCTTGAACAACAGCAGTCTAACATTTTTTAAATTTATTATTTCTAAAAATCTAAAACATAAGGCCCACTTATAAGATTACTCACCCCCTCTGATGGACCGTTGATCAATTTGTATGTGGGGGGGTGGGGGGGGGTCTAATTTAGTAGAAGACCACACATGGCATTTGGAGACATTTGAGGGGGTGAGGGGGTTCTAATTTAGTAGAAGACCACACATAACATTTGGAGACATTTGAGGGGGTGGGGGGGGGTCTAATTTAGTAGAAGACCACACATGACATTTGGAGACATTTGAGGGGGTGGGGGGGTTCTAATTTAGTAGAAGACCACACATGACATTGGGGACATTTGAGGGGGTGGGGGGGTTCTAATTTAGTAGAAGACCACACATGACATTTGGAAACATTTGAGGGGGTGGGGGAGTTCTTATTTAGAAGAAGACCACACATGACATTTGGAGACATTTGGGGGGGTGGGGTTCTAATTTATTAGAAAACCACACATGGCATTTGGAGACATTTGAGGGGGTGGGGGGGTTCTAATTTAGTAGAAGACCACACATGACATTTGGAGACATTTGAGGGGGTGGGGGAGGGTAAAGCAGTACAATGGAGCTGACAATATACATTGTTGAAGGGACTATAGGCTATAGGTATAAATGGGCCCAGGATTGCATGGTGGGGAGGTTAGTAAAGGTAAATTTGCATGTAGGGCAAAAAATTATTTAGGAAAAAAAGCATGCATGCATGAAGATAAAGGGGACATTCACAGCATATTACAAGCATAGTAATTAGGCAACGATGAAATTTATACACTACGTTAGCAAACATTAAATACATATCATGTAATGTTAAAGGATAAAAATCTTACCTTCATATAGTCCTTCTGCAGGACCTGAATTATGGCAGAACAGGTCTCTGGGATTATGATCCCCAGAGCTTGGGGGGAGATGACTGTCGAGAACTTCAGGTCCTGAAGGCTTCTCCCAACGTTGAAAAACGGGGTCTGTCATCCTGAGATAATTCCTGAAATCCGCAGGATTATTCTCACGGATCTCACGGAGCAAAGGCATGTGCGAGAATTGGTCACGCTGGCGCAGCCAATTCTTCGTCCATGAACTCCTCCTCGCCCTGTTCATGGACTGGACTCGGGTCAAAGTATTAACCCCAACACCAAGCCCCAACGCAGCACGAACTTGAGAACGAGTACGTCCACGCACCATGGCTTCAAAACGGTCGGCTGGTCAAACAAACAAACTTAGAACAAACGCACTGAAGAACGGCAAGGCCTATGAAGAGTGACCTGAAGATCAGGAACGAGCAGACCAGAACGGCCTGCTATGCAGGTTACGAACTGACCAACACGCACTCAAAACCAGATACAAACCTCACAAGCACAAACTGAACTGCAGAAAACGATCGAAATAAGCTGAAGTGTGAAAAGCGCGAATCGTCTCTAATCAAACTTCTACTAACACGAGATTAGCAGAAGGAGCCCAAAGGGTGGCGTAATGGGGCTTGAACTACCTTTTTCTAGTCCCATCGTACGTGCTGTACGTCACCGCGTTCAAAACCATCAGACTTTTGGAGTGATCGTGTGTGTCCAGGTCCATCCGTTTGTAAGTCCGGGCACCTGCGCTACAAAGTCCGTCGGAAAGATCGTTGGACCACGTCTGCCGTAAAGTCCGCTCGTGTGTACGCGGCAAAAGAGTATTTTACAGCACTTTATCCATGATTATACTGCATTGTAACTTTTATATTGGATGCAATGCACTCCAAATATGACATCTCTTCTAAAGCACTTTGTTTACTCAATTTTCTTCTTTATATGCTGGGTGTAATTCTCAGTATAAATTATCATCAATGCATGTACATTGCATTGTATCACTTATCTAACACTTTGTAAGTGCTTCTTGCCTTTCATTATTATTTGACAATTTCCTATGTCTCTTCCATGTCCTATTTACTGTGCACATTTAAGAACAGATTTGAGGCCCACACAGCATGAATGAGGCATTTGTTTACATGACTGAAGCAGCATTCAGGCAACCTGTGTTAGAGATTGGAGAAGTACCAGCTGTACGGACACACCTGCACATCCAAGTTTGTGCAGTGGCAGGCGTGTGGGCCTGAATGCACACTGCCTGCGCTTGGGGCCATGCATCTGTCTTTTCCTGCCTGTCAAACTCGGATGTATGGGTGTGTCTGTACAGCCATGGCATCACAATTCACTAACATTGACTGCCTGCATGCAGCTCCAGATACATAAACTAACACAGGGCTCAAAAGTTCAAGTCCTG
The DNA here is from genome assembly GCF_042186555.1 of Aquarana catesbeiana. Taxonomy (NCBI): domain Eukaryota; kingdom Metazoa; phylum Chordata; class Amphibia; order Anura; family Ranidae; genus Aquarana; species Aquarana catesbeiana. The sequence continues at coordinate 236,899,113 of NC_133324.1, forward strand.
AGCTACTAGCCTGGCCTTAAGAGTTACGCCCTCATAAATTATCTCATGAAATTACATTGTTATATGTTTTATGCAGAATTAAGTTACAAAGATAAATATTAACAACAACAACATTATCAGTGCAGCCTATCAATGCAGCCTATCAGTGCCAATCAGTGCAGTATATCAGTGCCCATCAGTACAGCATATCAGTGCAGTCTATTAGTGCCGTCAGTGCTGCCTCATCAGAGCCGCCTCATCAGTACCCATCAGTACAGCCTCATCGGTGCCCATCAATGCAGCCTATCAGTGCCTATCAGCGCAGCCTATCAGTACCCATCAATGCAGCCTCCTCAGTGCCCATTAATGCAGCCTATCAGTGCCCATCAGTGCAGCCTATTGGTGCCCATCAGTGCAGCCTCACCAGTGCCCATCAGCGCAGCCTATCAGTGCCCATCAATGCAGCCTATAAGTGCCTATCAATGCAACCTATCAGTGCCCATCAGCACAGCCTATCAGTGCTGCCTCATCAGTGCCTAGCAATGCAGCCTATCAGTGCCCATAAGTGCAGCCTATCAGTGCCCATCAGCACATCCAATTATTCCCCAACAGTGCAGTCTCATCAGTGACCATCAACGCAGCCTATCAGTGCAGCCTCGTCTGTGCTCATCAGTGCCCATCAATGCAGCCCATCAGTGCCCATCAATGCAGTCGTATAAGTGCCTATTAGTGTCCATCAATGCAGCCTATTAGTGCCCATCAGCGAGGCCTATCAGTGCAGCTTCATTGGTGCCCATCAATGCAGCCCAAAAGGTCCCATCAGCACATCCTCATCAGTGCCCATCAATTCAGCCTATCAGTGCCCATCAATGCAGCCTTATCAAGGCCCATCAATGCAACCTATTAGTGCCCATCAATGCAGCCTAGCAGTGCCTATCAGTGCAGCATCATCACTGCCCATCAATGCAGCCTATCAGTGCCTATCAGTACTCATCAGTGCAGCCCCATCAGTGCCTATCAATGCAGCCTCATCAGTGCAGGCTCATCAGTGCCCATCACTGCAGCCCTATATGTTCTTATCAGTGCAGCCTCATCAGTGCCCATCAATGCAGCCTCCTCAGTGCCCATCAGCTCAGCCTATCAGTGTCCATCAATGTAGCCTATCAGTGCCTATCTATGCAGCCTATCAGTGCCCATCAGCATAGCTTATCAGTGCCCATCAGCACAGCCTCATCAGTGCCCATGAATGCAGCCTCATCAATGCCCATAAATACAGCCTATCTCTGCACAGGGATCACAAGGAGGAGAGGCGGCTAGATCACAGAGAGGATCTCCACTGTGAGACAGCTTGTATCTGAAACACCGTCCGCTGTCAAACAAAGTCCCGCCTCCTGGACTGGCTCCTATGATAGACATCACACTACTTCAGTTGGACCACTTTGCTGTCTATCATAGGAGCTGGTCCAGGAGAGGGGACTTTGACAACTGCAGGCGTTTCAGATAAAAGCTGTGTCAGAGAAGGAGTTCCCCTCTCTGTGTGATCCGGTTGGCTCTCCTCTTCCTCTCCTCTAAACTTATTTCCAGTGGAAATTTTGAGGGCTGAACTAACACCACATTGATGTTGTAAGGGCCTCAACACCCAAGTCAATGAGGCCCTGTAGATCCCCTTTTCACTCTGCGTGCAAGTTGCACCCCTTTAATTAACTACACCCCTGTGCCACTTCCTATCTCTCTGTAAACCAACCTTTGAGGTTGACACCTCTGTCCTGTACAGTCTGCCATGCACAGTATATACATACATCCCAACAGTCCTGGATTGGACTGAACTTTCCAGAATTTTCACCTTTATCCTGCAGTCCCCATCGCGTACAGAGGATTTGTCCTGCATTACTCCATTATATGCTAACAGCCGTAGCAGTATGAAAATCCAGCACAGCTGGGGGTATGACCGCAATGAGAGAAAGTGCTGCTGTCAAATCCAGCCTGTGATGTCGGGATGGACAAGCCCAAGCCAAGCAACCAGTGCGTAGGCAAACAGCCTGCATTTAAACCTGATTTATGCATTGCAGTAGGTGCCCATGCAGTAGTTCCAATTGGTCCTGCCCTTGCCACCTGTTTCCCTATGAATGGGTTGCTTGCCCCTGAAACGCATATTAGCCCCGCCCATCCCCAACATCACAGGTTGGATTTGATAGCTGCACTCTCATTGCTTGCCTGCCAATCCCTGGCTGTGCTGAATGTTCACACTGCTGCATGCCCTGCTTGGTTGCACTTACTTGTTATCTTGTTATCCATCCGATGCCCGCATTCTTGCCTTAGCTCCGAGTCCTGTATGCTGTTAATCATGAGTTTAGAACGTAAATGTGCTATGTTTAATCAATTGGTGTCTTTGCGGTTTAACTAACTCCTGAACCTTGCACTCTGTATGATACTTACTCCTGAACCTTGCACTCTGTACAGAATGCTTTCCTGAACCTTGCACTCTGTCAGTAGCGTACTCCTGAACCTTGCACTCTGTTCAAAATGCACTCTTTAATCCTGCACTCTGTATAAAATGCACTCCTGAATCCTGAATCCTGCATTCTGTACATAGCTCATTCCTGAACCCTGCACTCTGTGCATAAAGCACTCCTGAATCCTTCCAACACTTTGTGTAATGCACTCTTCCACAGTTTGTGCAAAACCATTTGTAATGTAAGCTTTTTATTCTTTTTAAAAAAAAATTATTGTACTGTGGTTTGTGTCCGTGAGACTCTTGCTTGTGGCACAGCAATCAAAGCATATTTTATAGGTACATGGAAGCCCGGGTTTTGTTTAACCACAGCCCAATAAGCCCCTCCCACTGTTAAGCATTTGGCCACACTCATTTTTGCCACGGCGCCACAGGTCACTTCTTCCCTCAAGTGTCCCTCATTCTGAAGTTCAAAAGATGGGAGGTATGTTTATGAAATCTGCATTCCACTAGACAACTAAAGACAGAGTGAGATGCATGTTACAACAGCATCAGGAAGCAATCATGCTTGTGCACAGGGACTGATTTACTAAGGGAAACATTTTTAGATTGATTTGTGTCCACCCCTGTTGCTTAGTCAGGTTCAGGGAGATATCAGTTTCTCATAATTATACTTAAAGTGTAAGTAAACCCCCTATCATTTTCAGCCAAGGTAGCTGCGATCTTTGTCTCTGTTTAATCTGCAACTGCCATGATGCTGCACATGTGATCAGTTATGACACCAACCATTGGATGGTTTGACAGTTTGGTTAAGGGCACAATCAATGGGAGTGTTACATTTCCGGCACGTGCCGGAAATGAAACTGTTTTATGGATGGGTTTACTTCCGCTTTAAAGAGACACAGGATAAAGTATTCATAAAGTATTCAGGTACATTGGGTTATGGTGCTGCCTTCAGGACATTGGACGCTGGCTAAACAAAGCTGTCAGGACAAATCAGTATAACCCATCCTACTCCCAGTTTGCATAGTATTTTGATAGTGTCCTAGTAGAAAGGTTGTCTTCTCTCCTCTTAGAGAAGAAAAGCCTTTTCATAATTTTTTTTATTAAGGTTCTGTTTCATCTAGCAAGTTTCTTCAGTTACTGCAGAACCAACAGGGGCTTGTTTTGCATATTTCCAGATCAGCTAAACTTTGGCATTTCCATTAAACCTGCACCAGACTCTGCTCAAAAGAATAAGCAGGGCCAGTTTGTAATGTCCTATGGCACTGGACTTTGCTGAAGGTGCTTGCCAAGGTATTTACCGCCATCGTGTGAGGCAGCAACAGAGTGCTTTACAGGTTCACGCCCGTGGTGCACCCATCTGGTGGGAACCCTGTCCTTGAAGACTCCTTGAGGGTTTGCCTGCCAGTGGGGTGAATATTATTGGAGCAGCATGTTCTTTGGATCCTGCCTCTCCATGATCTTCCAGACATTACATGGGCTTCCTGCTGCTTTATAGTGAGGCAGGCCATACACGGTGCAAATTTAGTCCCCGCAACTATGCAACACAGACAGTGCTGACTGGGGAGTCCCTCCTGCCGAACAGTTGTCTGTTCCCGGCAGGGGGAAGGGCTGTGGGGGGCAGGCGATGGAAGCCTTCCCCCCGGGAGAAGACAGTGATTATCGCTAGCTGCTATAGCAGCCATGAGCGATAATTGCAAAAGCTTCCGGCAGGCTGATTGTACCCAATTTGATCGATCACCAATTTGGTACATTCAGCCTGCCCATTAATGGTTCCTGCTGAACTGGCCGTGATTTGAACTGTGTATATCTGGGATGACCTTGTCACAGTTAGCATTAATCCTTTAATCCTTCCTGCTCCAGCAGTGCTGTGTGAGTAGCCTTGTGGACATTCTCTCCCTTTAGTATGTAGTATACAGTAGTATGATGGATCATTGGTTCAAGGGCAGTGGTCCAGGAGTCCTTTGCAGCTTATGATCCAATAACTGTGCAGGGGGGGGTTAAAAATGTTAGTTTTATGTAATGTATTGTGCTATGGTGGTTTCTCTTGGGGTCTTTTGATATTTTGGATCACAAGAGAAACCATCATAGCGCAATACATTTAATAAAACTAAAATTTTTGAGGTTAAAAGCAAAGTAGTTTCACTCACATTAGATGGTGCCCTCATTACCGGCACCTGGTTTATCCAGCGATTGTATACGACGATGTGCTGTGCCGTTCCCACAAACCCAGCCGACATGCATTCAAATTGTTGAAAATGCCATGTCGGATAATGTCGAAAGTGACATCAGGATCATGTTGCTGTGATTCAATGCGATTTGCACGTATAGTGCGTCATCAGCAAGCCAGCAGCGCCATCTTACTCTTGGTATTTCCGTATATTGAACGCACGCTGGCCTGGTTTTCGGTAACAGTGAAACACATCAGTTTACAATTGCTGAATAAACTAAGTTCCAGTATTGAGGGCACCATCTAATGTTAGTGAAACTACTCTGCTTTTCTGTTTCAATAATTTTTATTCAATTTAAAGAGGATGAGAAATTAAGAGGATGAGAAAAATTAGTGAGAAAAGGGGCCCAGTTGGGGAGAGGGAAGGACCCGGGAACTTTGAGGTAGTCCGTTACAGGTGACCCAAGCTGGCAGGGGGGAGGGTATAAGACAGCCATGGTTCCCAGACATTCATGAACTTGGCATGCGTATCATTGCGGATACTAGACATCTGTTCTTTGAGTATCAACCCGGTCATGCGATCTCTTACCCCCTGGAAGGGAACAGATGGTTTCCTCCAAGCTTGGGCAATCGTTCTTTTGACTGACAAAAATAGATAGGGAAGTGAGTTTCTGCTGGTAAGCGAACAGCCTTGGAATTGGGCAATGTAGTAGGGCAAATTTGGTTTCTCTTTGTATAGGGAGGTGGAATAAACTGAATAGGAGGCCAAAAACTCGAGACCAAAAACTAAATTAGTTTAGGGCACGTCCACCATGTGTGAAGGACATCAACAGTTGCTGTAGGGTGATTGGCATGGGCAATACAGGCAGGGACCCAATGCCAACGGAGAAGCACCTTATAAGCTGCCTCCACGGTGGCTGGGTTAAATAAACATTTGGCCACAGAAGACCAGGCACCGCTCCAATCCGCCAAGTCTATCTCAGTCGCCAGGTCTCATTCCCACTGAGCTATGTAGGAGAGAGGTAGAAGAGTGACTATTTAGAGAAGCATAGAGGGCTCAAATGAGGCCCTGGGATCCTGGAGAGTGTAGGCAGGTGTGTTCAAATTAGGTTTTTTGGAATGGGTATGAGGAGGTTCTACGCAGTGAGGCGAGCCAATGTTGCAATTGAAGAATTCCTCCTCTGGAATATCATGGGACTCCTGAAGCGAGGCCCACATTGGGAATGATCTGGCCATTAGAAAGTGTCGGACGTGTGAGAACCCATTAGCGACCCACCAGGAGAATGTTTGTGGTTGGTGAAACTACTTTGCTCTTAACCTTTAAAAAAATTTGTTTTATTAAATGTATTGCGCTATGATGGTTTCTCTTGTGGTATTTTGATACTTTGGAGAGGAACCAACAGCAATCCCTGGAAGTATACATTGTCATATCCATATTTGGAGGACACCAAATAAGCGAAAATGATCCTTTGGGGTCTTGGTTGTTTGGTGAGAATACCCGCATAGTGGTGGGAGGAGCACATTGCAAATTTTAAGTAGTTGGTTAAAAGAAAAAGGCACAGTGGAATACCGCATTATCCATGGACACTTATATGGACTAAAAATTGTCAACACTGGATTGAGTAGTGGCATAGGCACTGCATGTTAAATATTGAATTTATTTATGTGTTTTGAGTATATGTTAATCAGATGTAGTGTAGCGTGGCTCTGTTTACACACACAAAACAAGTTAACAGCCCAAAGTCCTGGTACAATTAAACTATATAGCAGGCTCACCGCCAATTTTTTGGTCCCACACGGGTTGGGGCTCCTCTGTGGTAAGGGTGCAGACAGGCCACAAGGGGGTCAGTAAACAACATCCCAGTTTGCTTGAGCGCTCATGTTTTACTCACAGCTTGTTAGCCTCTCTCTCTAATCCCTCACTGACACAGGTGTTGATTTCCCCCTACTGCCTTTCAAGCCTCCCCTGCCTTGGGCTTAACCCCTTCGGGACCAGAGTCCTGGTAGTCAGGGTTTGGAGGTTCTTCCCACCCAAATTTCTTTGAACCTCCAAAATGCTGGTTACCTAATAAGAATTTATCAACTAAGAGCATGCTGACAATCAGTGCTCTCTTTTAGCCAGATCACCCTGGAACCCCTCACCCTGCATGGATGAGAACCCCTGGGGATTCATCCCAGTCTTTAAACTGTGCCCTCTAAAGGGACCACAAATCAAATACTAGTGCAATATGCCTGCAGTCCAGGACACACTCCCAGTGTCCTGTACACTGGATATGGCCCTGTCCAAGGTTTTGCTTCCTTAAGACAAACTTCAGACTTTCTTACATTTGCACACAGTTATTCAGAAGCCCCCAATCCTCTGTTTTGGCATGAGGGTTCTAGGCTTAATGTTGGCCTCCTTTTAGATAATTCCATATGTATAACATATTTGTTGACAAAAAGAGTATGTCGTCAAAAAATTCTTTACATACAGTACTGATTTTATAGTTTACTGTCTCATTTGTCCCTGTGACCTCCTTATGTGGGCCGCACCATTGGTATCATCAGAGTCAGATTTGGAGACCACAGGAGACTTATTGTGGAAGGAAATGTGGACCTTAGTGTCCCAGACATTTCGCGTTGCTTCATGGTTGGTCCACCAATGGTCTTCGAGTTTTGGTAATCAAGCAGATTCCCAATAGTCTTCCATTTACTTAAAGATTCCAAAAATTTTGTTTGCAAGAAACCTTTTGTATATTCACTCTCAACACCTTGAGCCCAAAGGGGCATAGCGAGGAGCTTGCAATCTATACCATCCAGTAGCCTATAGTGTTGCCACCTCATCCCTTTAAACCCAAACACATTTATTTACACAGGTTCTGAGGCAAATTTATTGCAGATAAGTGAGTGAGTTTAATTACCACCTTAATCAGCCACAGAACCTGTGTAATTAATATGTGTTGGGGTTTAAAGGGATGAGGTGGCAACCCTAGTAGCTCATCCGGTTCAGTTTGTAATAAGGTGTCTCTAAATTCTCTCCTTCCACTCAACATGCGCTCTCTGCCACTCCTTCTGACAGTTGTGTCCTCTTCTTAAACTCTCTTTCCTTCACTCCTCTTCTCCACCCCATAGCTTATATATAACTCTCTCACTTCTGTCCTCTCCCTGTTACTGTACTCACCAACTCCTGCTAATTCTAAATCCACACGCTAATAAAACCTCCAGGTCACTGGGGCATGTCCCTTTACATAAATCACACTCCCACATTACCTCCCTCATCCTTTTTTTTCTCCTAACCGCTGGTGATATATGCCCAAACCCTGGCCCTCCATCACTTAACTTTACCCAATACACCCATAATCCTGCACCCTCTGGTAGCAGCCGCAATACATACAATTTAGTTTCCATTCCTCTTCTTCCCAAGACCAGACTCCCCTTCTCTTGCGCCCTTTGGAATTCCCGCTCTGTCTGTAACAAACTCGCTTCTCTCCATGATCTCTTTATCGCTAACTCATTTATTCTACCCGCCATTACTGAAGCCTGGCTTCATGAATCTGACACTGCTTCTCCTGCTGCCCACTCCCATGGTTGCTTTCTCTGGACTCATTCCCCCAGACCCAGTGAATGGAAGGGAGGGGGAGTCTGAATCCTTCTAGCCCCACATAGAACCTTTCAGGTCCTTCATCCACCTCCCTCTCCGTCACTCTCCTCCTTTGAAGCACATTGCATTTGTCTTTTCTTTCCAGTTTCTCTAAGGATAGCTGTGATCTACTGGCCCCCTGGACCAGTATCAGCTTTTCTTGGTGACTTTTCTGCCTGGCTACCCTACTTTCTCTCCTCTGAAATCCCCACAATCATTCTCGGTGACTTCAACATCTAATACTAACACTCCTGCTACTTCCATACTTCTCAGTCTAACCTCCTCCTTTGACCTGAAGCAATGGATACATGCTTCTACTCACTCTGACGGTAACATCCTTGACCTCATGTTCTCCCACCTATGCACTCTGTGTAACCTCTCCAACAATCCTTTCTCTCTTATGACCACCTCCACTCCCTCCAACCACCTAACAATTACCCATAGAAACCTCCACCACCTCATCCCTTCTCTTCTCAACTCTGCTGCTGATCATCCCTATGACAAAATCTCATCCCTGTCCTGCCCCAACCTAGCCACTTCTGGCTACAACACATCACTTTTATCCTCCCTGGACACACTGCCCCACCTCACTACACAGAGAATCAGGCTCCAACCCCTACAACCTTGGCTAATAGATGACACCAGAAGTCTGAAAAAACACAACCGCGCAACTTTTGTCTACCTTTAACTCTCTTCTTCGTCCTCCATTGCCTCCACCCGCTCACTCACTGCCCAGGAGATTGCCAATCACTTCAAACATAAGATTGATAAATTTCATATGGAGATCTCCACTGTATAGATACCTTCTCCACTTAACACTCCATATCTACATGTACAATCATTACTTCCTTTATTCAAACCCGCCACTATAGACGAGGTTGCCAAACTTTTCTCTAACGTCCACCTAACCTCCTGCCCCCTGGAACCTCGCAAATGCTAGTCACCCTCTGACTCTATCCTACACTCGCTAACTCACATCTTCAATCTCTCCCTCTTCTAGCATCTTCCCCAATTCTCTAAAAAAGCCCTCATTTGACCCCACCAATCTTAACAATCTACGCCCCATCTCATTGCTCCCCTTTTTATCCAAACGCCTTGAATGTCTGGTCTACAACAGACTAAGCGACCACCTCGCAGAGAATAAACCTTCTTGATTCTCTTCAGTCTGGATTCCGCCGTCAACACTCCATGGAAACTGCTCTCCCAAAACTCGCAAACGATCTGCTAATTGCTAAATCCAATAGCCACTATTATGTACTCCTACTCCTGGACCTCTCTGCTGCCTTTGACACAGTGGACCACCCCCTCCTCAAAAAAAAACTCCAAGCCTTTGGTCTCTGTGACTTTGCTCTTTGCTGGTGCTCATCCTACTTATCCAACCGCACCTTTAGTGTTACTTTCAAATCTACTTTCTCTTCTCCCTTTCTCTGTCAGGGTCCCCCAAGGTTCTCTTCTTGGACATCTCTTATTCTCAAACTACATCTTCTCCCTGGGTCAGGTAATAGCCTCCCATGGCTTACAATTCAGGTGACGACACCCAAATCTATCTCTCTACCCCTCAACTCACTCTTTCAGTCTCCTCATGTATCACTAATTTACTAACAGACATATCAGCTTAGATGTCACACCACTTCCTCAAACTCAATCAATCCAAAATGAGGTCATACTTTTTCCTCCCCCACCTGCCTCTTCCCCTGATTTTCTCTGTCAAGATCAATAGCACTACTATCAGTCCGTTCCCACAAGCCAAGGTTCTAGGTGTTATCCTAGACTCTGAACTTTCGGCCCCACGTCCAATCACTGTCCAAAGCTTGCCACCTCAACCTCCACAACATCTCCAAAAAACATCCCTTTCTAACCAATGACACCACAAAGCTCCCAATTCACTCCCTGGTCATCTCCTGCCTCAACTACTGCAATTACCTTTACAGGAGCTATCCCCCCTTCAGTCCGTCATGAATGCTGCTGCCAGGCTCATTCACCTTACCAGCCATTCAGTGTCTGCTACTCCCCTCTGTCAGTCCCTCCACTGGCTTCCACTCACCCAAAGAATTCAATTCCAAATGTTAACAACTTACAAAGCCATCAACAACTCGGCCCCCATGTACATCACTAACCTAGTCTCAAAATACCAACCTACTCGTTCTCTTCGTTCCTCCCAAGACCTGCTCTCTAGCTCCCTCGTCACCTCCGCCCATGCTCGTCTTCAGGACTTTTCCCGAGCCTCCCCTATCCTATGTAACTCCCTACCCCAATCTGTCCGACTGTTTCCTACTCTGTTTGCATTTAGACGATCCCTGAAAACCCTTCTATTCAGAGAAGCCTATCCTGCCCCTACCTAACAACTGTACTTTTATTTTCTCCATCAGATCATCCCCCACAGTTATTTCCTTTTGTATCACTTGATCCTCTCTCCTAGATTGTAAGCTCTAACGAGCAGAGCCCTCTGATTCCTCCTGTATTGAATTGTATTGTAACTGTACTGTCTGACCTCATTTTGTAAAGCGCTGCGCAAACTGCTGGCGCTATATAAATCCTGTATTATAATAATAATAATAATGTTTATTTTTCCTTGTCAAAAAGGTTTATTGATTGCACAATAAAATGAAAATCCATTGGTACAAGGATGTATAAACATAAGCTCTTTGTTAAACAATAAAACAAATTATATATATAGGTAACATAGTATGTTATTGTTTGCCATAAACTTCATCACATACATTTAATTAATTAATTAATTAACTGCTCTATGTTACTTTATCTTATAAGTATGAAAGCTGTAACTATAAATATCTAACAAAAGATATCTTAAAAAACTTAGTACATATTTTAGTCTAGTATGTATTAATATAGAGCAGATATGGATGAACAAATATTGTTCCATAACATAAAATGAGATAAAAAAAGAAAAGGAAGAGAAAAGGAAGGAGAAGAAAGAATAGATAAAGAGTAAGTTCACAAGGTCGGTCCAGGTACCAGAGCATGGTTCTGCGTATCTATTCTATGTATGAAGAAAAATGTGGTTACACGGTTTTGTTAAGTAATCAGGTAATCAGTTAAATACTTGGTTATCATGGCTGAAGGCTGAATCATTGAAATTGGGGATAAATGAGTTTTTATCCATGGATTCCATATTTTCTTGAATTTTGGAATTTGGTTGTCTTTAATAGCAGACATTTAAGCATGAGACATTGCAGAATGCATTCTGTTCTTGGTTTCAGCCAATGACGGTTTTGGTGATTTCCATGCTTTTGCCATTGTTTGTTTAGCAGCGGTTGAAACTTGAACAAAAAGCTTAAATTGGGAGAATGTTAGATGGTCTGGTTTTAGATTAGGTAATGCAATTAAAGGGTTTGGTGTTAGCGGCGTTTGGAACATTTTGGAGGCTAGTTCTAATGTTTTCCCCCAATAAGATTTCGCTATTGGACATGTCCACCATATATGTAGGTGTGTACCTGGATCTGTACAACCCCGAAACAGAGGGCTGAATGATTGGGAGTGAATTTAGCCAATCTGGCAGGTACAAGGTACCAGCGTGTTAGAACTTTATAATTTGCTTCCATCGCAGTAACATTGGGTGAGGAAGATTTAGTAGGTTACCATATTTCAGACCATTCTGCATCGTCCAGTTTTTGTACCAAATCTTCCTCCCACTTTTGGACATAGGTTAATTTATCAGATTTTGATTTAGTCAAAAGTTGTGTGCAAAACGATGATATCATTCCTTTAGCATGTGGGACATTTTTGCACATTGATTCAAAAGTGGAAAGGCGAGGTAAGGGTGATTCAGCATTTGTGAGAGGTGCAAAAATTTTTTGATTTGTAGATACCTGAATAGTTCAGACTGCGGTAAACCATAGCTTTCCCTAAGTTCCAGCAATGATCGGAAAGGAATTAGGAGTAATGAATTCATGGTGCATTAAGAGGTTGGCATTTGACCAGGCTTTACATGATTTTGGATATATCCATGCCGGGTAGAAGGCAGGATTTTTTAAAAAGGATAATAGGAGGTTATGTTTTGATTGTAGGTGATTTTTAGTTTTCAGACTGTCCCAGAGAGATACAAAATATTTAGTTATAGGGTTTCTTAGTGTACGACGGTCTTTAGGTTGGAGCCATAATAAATTAGAGATTGAAAGTGGATCACATTCCAAGGCTTCTATTAGTACCCATAATGGGATTTCCTTTATTGTATGGTACTTGGTGATACTCTCCAGGTGGGCGGCTTTGTAGTAGCTGGCAAAATTGGGGAGACCAAGCCCTCCATTAGTTCTAGGGGCAAATAATGTACATGCCGGTATGCGTAGTTTGATAGGGCCTCAAACAAATTTTGATACCCTTTGTTGCACCAGTCTTAGATAATAAGATGGGATAGAAATTGGTAGTACTCGAAACAGGTATAATAACTTAGGCAAGATGGTCATTTTAGTTGCATTTATTCTTCCTATCCAGGATAATGGGAGTTGTGACCATTGTTTTAATAATGTCGTTATTTGTTTTAATAAGGGGGGGTAATTGGCTGTGAATAGATCTGTATAAGAGGCTGTTAGGTGGATTCCCAAATATGGGATAGACTTATCTGCCCATATAAAGGGGAGTGCAGCTTTTGCTGGAATCAATTCTGAATCAGGGAGATATCAAGAGCCAGGCATTTCTTAGGGTTAATGGCCAGGCCGATATTGATGCAAATCTACTTAAAATGGGCAAAAGATTAGGGCCTGAAATTTGTGGGGATGACAGGAAAAGAAGGATATCATCCGCAAATATGCAAAGTTTATGCTGCAGACCTCCTACTTCAATGCCAGTAATCGTAGGGTTGGTCCTAATAAATTGAGCTAAGGGTTCTAAAATAAGAGCGAATAAGAGAGGGGATAGTGGGCATCCCTGCCCTGTACCAATTTCGATATTGAATGATTCGGATTTGTATCCTGCATATTTTATGTATGCTATAGGCTTATTATATAATGCCGTTATCCATTTTATGAAATGCGGGCCAAATTCCCATTTTTGTAAAGAGTATTTCAAGTAGGGCCATAAAACCGTGTTGAATGCCCTCTTGATGTCCAAGGAAAGAAAGCAAGAAGGGATGCAACGTTTTTTGACGATATGTGCCATAAGTACCGCCCTGCACACATTATCGCCCGCTTGTCTATGCGGCATGAAACCTACTTGATCTTTATGTATTAACCACTTGACCACTGGGCACTTAAACCCCCTTAATAACCAGACCAATTTTCAGCTTTCGGTGCTCTCACATTTTGAATCACAATTACTCAGTCATGCAACACTGTATCTATATGAAATTGTTGTCCTTTTTTCACACAAATAGAGCTTTCTTTTGGTGGTATTTAATCACCGCTGGGTTCTTTATTTTTTGCGCTATAAAAGAAAAAAGACCGAAATTCTGTAAAAAATGCATTTTTCTTCGTTTCTGTTATAAAATTTTGCAAATTAGTAATTTTTCTTCATGTATTTTGGCCAAAATTTATACAGCTACATATCTTTGGTAAAAATAACCCAAATCGGTGGATATTTGGTCTTTGTGAAAGTTATAGAGTCCAAAAGCTATGGTGCCAATATCTGAAAATTGATCACACCTGAAGTACTGACGGCCTATCTCATTTCTTTAGTTCCTAACAAGCCAGAAAAGTACAAATACTCCCCAATATGACCCCTTTTTGGAAAGAAGACATTCCAAGGTATTTAGAAAGATGCATGGTGAGTTTTTTAAAGTTGTCATTTTTTCCCACAATTCTTTGCAAAATCAAGATTTTTTTTCTTTTTTTTTTTTTGTTTACAAAATTGTCATATTAGCAGATTATTTCTCACACACAGCATATGTATACCACAAATTACACCCCAAAACACATTCTGCTATTACATCCGAGTATGGCGATACCACATGTGTGAGACTTTTACACAGCGTGACCACATACAGCGGCCCAACATGTAGGGAGCACCTTCAGGCGTTCTGGAGCACCCAGTCCAATTCTGACATTTCTCTCCTACATGTAAAAGTCATCATTTATTTGCTAGAAAATTACATAGAACCCCAAAACATTATATATGTTTTTTAAGCAAAGACCCTAGAGAATGCAATGGCGGTTGTTGCAACTTTTTATCTCGCACAGTATTTGCGAAGCAATTTTTAAAACGCGTTTTTTTGCTTAAAAAAAAAAAACAAAACAGTAAAGTTAGCCCAATGTTTATGCATAATGTGAAAGATGAAGTTAGGCCGAGTTAATAGATACCCAACATGTCACCTTTCAAAATTGCACACGCTTGTGGAATGGCGTCAAACTTCGCTACTTAAAAATCTCCATAGGCGACGCTTTAAAAATTTTTACTGGTTACATGTTTTGAGTTACAGAGAAGATCTAAGGCCAAAATTATTGCTCTCGCTCTACCGATCGCAGCGATACCTCACATGTGTGGTTTGAACACCGTTTTCATATGTGGGCGGGACTTACGTATGCGTTCGCTTCTGCATGCGAGCACACGGGGACAGGGGGGCTTTAAAATTATTTTTTTTTTATTGTTCATTTTACTTTATTTATTTTAGTTTGACGCCTTTTTCCAAAAAAAAAATTTTTTTGATCACTTTTATTCCTATTACAAGGAATGTAAACATCCCTTGTAATAGGAATATGGCATGACAGGTCCTCTTTACAGTGAGATATGGGGTCAATAAGACCCCACATCTCACCTCTAGGCTGGGAAGCCTGAAATAAAAAAAAATGATCCTGGCTTCGATCGTAGCGGTGAGTCGGTAGAAGCACCGGAGGGCGGCAGGAGGAGGGGATGTCCCCTCTCGCCTCCCGTAAGAACGATCAAGCAGTGGAACAGCTGCTATGATCACTCTTATGGTGTAGGGAGTCGCTGGCTGAAAAAGCTGATATCTGAATGATGCCCCGCACAAGGTCAAGGACGTTGTATGATGGCCGGCGGGCAGGAAGTGGTTAAAACGCATTTTTTTTTTTAACACAAAGTTGTCCATTTATACAATATTTCTAACACATTGCATGTACAAAAATGACACCCCAAAATAGATTCTCCTACTCCTCCTGAGTACGGCGATATCACATGTGTGAGACTTCCACAGCCTGTCCATATACAGAGGCCGAGTACAGCCGAGCATGGCCGAGCATGGCAGGGTATGGCAGGGTATTGCAGGGTATCGCCGAGTATGACTGGGTATGGCAGAGTATGGCTGGGTATCACCGAGTATTGCAGAATATGGCTGGGTATTGCAGAGTATTGCGGGGTATGGCAGAGTATTGCAGGATATTGCGGGGTATCGCCGAGTATAGCTGGGTATGGCTGAGTATGGCAGGGTATCGTTGAGTATTGCAGAGTATGGCTGGGTATTGCAGAGTATGGCTGGGTATTGCAGAGTATGGCAGGGTATGGCAGAGTATTGCGGGGTATGGCAGAGTATCGCAGGGTATTGCAGAGTATTGCGGGGTATTGCACAGTATTGTGGGGTATTGCAGAGTATTGTGGGGTATTACACAGTATTGTGGGGTATTGCAGAGTATTGCACAGTATTGTGGGGCATTGCAGAGTATTGCACAGTATTGTGGGGTATTGCAGAGTATTGCACAGTATTGTGGGGTATTGCAGAGTATTGCAGAGTATTGCGGGGTATTGTAGAGTATTGCGGGGTATTGCAGGGTACTGCAGAGTATTGCAGGGTATTGCGGGGTATTGCACAGTATTGCGGGGTATTGCAGGGTAGTGCAGAGTATTGCAGGGTATTGTAGAGTATTGCGGGGTATTGCAGGGTACTGCAGAGTATTGCAGAGTATTGCGAGGTATTGCAGAGTATTGCACAGTATTGCGGGGTATTGCAGAGTATTGCAGAGTATTGTGGGGTATTGCACAGTATTGTGGGGTATTGCAGAGTATTGCACAGTATTGTGGGGTATTGCAGAGTATAGAAGGGGTATTGCAGAGTATTGCAGGACATTGCAGAGTATTGCACAGTATTGTGGGGTATTGCAGAGTATTGCACAGTATTGTGGGCATTGCAGAGTATTGCACAGTATTGTGGGGTATTGCACAGTATTGTGGGGTATTACAGGGCGTTGCGGGGTATTGCAGGGTATTGCAGAGTATTGCGGGGTATTGCAGAGTATTGCACAGTATTGTGGGGTATTGCAGAGTATTGCACAGTATTGTGGGGTATTGCAGAGTATTTCAGGGCATTGCAGAGTATTACAGAGTATTGCGGGTATTGCAGAGTATTGCACAGTATTGTGGGGTATTGCAGGGCATTGCAGAGTATTGCGGGGTATTGCAGAGTATTGCGGGGTATTGCAGGGCATTGCAGATTATTGCAGGGTATTGCAGAATATTGTGGGGTATTGCAGAGTATTGCACAGTATTGTGGGGTATTACAGAGTATTGCACAGTATTGTGGGGTATTGCAGAGTATTGCACAGTATTGTGGGGTATTGCAAAGTATTGCAGGGTATTGCAGAGTATTGCAGAGCATTAAGGGGGTGGCTGAGCATGGATGGATGGATGGCTGGATGTCACAGAGCAGTGATGTGGGCACTACACATCCAGCCATCCGATCCCTCCCACTCTCCTCCCACACTGTACCGATCGGTACACAGAGGGGAGGAGAGGAATCGGCGTCATGAGAAGACGCCGGTTTGTTTACATGTGATCGCTCCGTTATTTGATGGAGCGATCACATGGTAAACGCCCGCGATTAGCGGCCATTTACCGGGATCCGTGATGCCCGGCGGTCACGGATGTTCTCGGGTGCTCGTCCCAGGGGGCACGCGAGAGCGGAATTCTGGAAGGACGTCACTACGCCCTCCCAGAGTTAAGCAACTGCCCTGTAGCCGTCATTCGGCTATGGGCCGGTTGTTAAGTGGTTAAATTACAAATTATTTGGTTAAGGCGTTTTGCTAAAACTTTTGCTAACAGCTTAATATCTAGATTCAGCAGAGAGATGGGGCGATAACCTGCGCAGGAGGCAGCATCAGAAAGGGGTTTCGGGATCATGCATACTATGATTCTTGCTTAAAAGAATGGTCATTCAACAGTACATTAAATGCATTGGCTAAAATGGGGGATAGAAGTTCTGTGAATGTACGGTAATATAGAGTCGAATAACCATCCGGGCCCGGTCTTTTATTTGTCTTTAGTTCTTTAATAGAGGTAGCCACTTCCTCCGTTGATATAGGTTTTTCTAAAAGTGCTTTTTGATCATGGGATAAGTCTGGTAAAGTGATGTTAGAAAAGAAGGAATCAGCTTCGGTATCATTAAAATTTTGGGTTGATTTGTATAAAGAAGCTAGATGTGTTTTGAATTTATGCACAATTTTGGCTGGGTTGCTAGTGTAATTGTCTTTGGACACCTTCAAGCGAATTGGTTTAAATGATTTATTTATTGAATTTAGTGCTCGTGCTAGATAAGTGCCTGGGTGTTTTTTGTATAAAAAATGATGTCTAGTGCGTTTATAGGTTTTATCTGCCGTTTCCGTAAAAAATAAGTCATATTCTATACGCGTTTTTTCTAATTGTGATTTCGTGTTGGGTGACGGATTGTATTGAAATGAAATAGATGCAGCATTAAAGTCGTTTTCTAGTTTTCAAGCAAGAATTTTACGTTCCCTTTGGAATAATGCCATTAGTCTCTGTATATTGCCTTGCAATACTGGTTTGTGGGCTTCCCAGAGTGTAAGGGGGGATATATCTGGTGTGTTATTGTGCATCAAATATTCTTTTAAAGCCTGCTCAACTTTCTGGCATTGTGATGGATTTTTTAGCATTATGTCCGGTATATACCAAGTAGGATCATGTGCCTTTGGCATAGTGGAAGCTATGGTTGTAATTACCGCATTGTGGTCTGACCATGGAATTGGGAGTATATCAGATGTGAGTATCTCAGGTATCATACCAATAGTTAAGAAAATATGGTCAATGCAGGAGAAGGAATGATGAGGGTGTGAAAAGTAGGTGTAGATTTTTTTAATTGGGTTGTTTTCTCTCCAGGTATCAACCAAGTTGTACTTGGAGAGGAGTTGAGAGAACGATAAATTGGTCGATGTATAGTGAGGTGTGTAGGGCGATTTTCAAGAAATGGAAGGATAACCTGATTCGAATCACAGCCTATAACCGCCGTTCCAATTTTGTGTGTATTTTCCACTTGCAAAAGATGTGAGAGGAAAGTGGAGGAATTATTGTTAGGAGCATAGTATGAGACAATAGTGACTGCCTTATCGATCAAATGTCCCCGAAGTATTATGTATCGATCTTCAGGGTCTTTGATCTCTGATAATAAAGTGAAAGGGTGGATCGGTGGAAAGCTATAGGAGTTCCTCTTTGTTTGGAATTTGCAGAGGCTGCAAAAATTTGCGGGTAAAAAGGGGACATATATTTAGGAGTGGAATCATTAGTGAAATGTGTTTCCTGGAGACACACAATATGTGCCTTACGTGCATGGAAAGTGCGGAATGCTTTTTGTGGTACGTTTAAAACCTGAACATTCAGGGAAATTACATTTAATGGTGCCATGGTAACTGACTATAAAGAGTGGACTTACCAAGAAGTATACAATTCTGGGTTGGTGGAGCGACCTGTGTAAACTTAACCACTTGCCGACCGCCTAACGCAGATATACTGCGGCAGAATGGCACGGGCAGGCAGAATCACGTACCCATACGTGATCTGCCTCCCGCAGGCAGGGGGTCCGATCGGACCCCTCCCCGGTGCCAGCGGCGGTCGGCATTTGACTGGGAGCGTTGAGAGGCGAGGGGGAGACCATCGGATCGTAGCCCCCCCCTCGCGATCGCTCCCAGCCAATCGGAATACTCCCCTGCCTGTGTGTAGTACACACAGGCAGAGGATGTGATGTCATCTCTCCTCGGCTCGGCAGTTTCCGTTCCAGCGCCGAGGAGAGAAGACATGTAAGTGCACAAAACACACACACACAGTAGAACATGCCAGGCACATAAAACACCCCCGACCCCCCCCGATCGCCCCCCGATCCCCCCCCAATCACCCCCCCCCCCGTCACAAACTGACACCAAGCAGTATTTTTTTTTTTTTTCTGATTACTGATTGGTGTCAGTTTGTGACAGTTAGAAGTGGTAGGACAGTTAGTGTTAGCCCCCTGTAGGTCTAGGGTACCCCCCTAACCCCCCCTAATAAAGTTTTAACCCCTTGATCACCCCCTGTCACCAGTGTCGCTAAGCGATCATTTTTCTGATCGCTGTATTAGTGTCGCTGGTGACGCTAGTTAGGGAGGTAAATATTGAGGTTCGCCGTCAGCGTTTTATAGCGACAGGGACCCCCATATACTATCTAATAAATGTTTTAACCCCTTGATTGCCCCCTAGTTAACCCTTTCACCACTGATCATCGTATAACCGTTACGGGTGACGCTGGTTAGTTCGTTTATTTTTTATAGTGTCAGGGCACCCGCCGTTTATTACCGAATAAAGGTTTAGCCCCCTGATCGCCCGGCGGTGATATGCATCGCCCCAGGCAGCGTCAGATTAGCGCCAGTACCGCTAACACCCACGCACGCAGCATACGCCTCCCTTAGTGGTATAGTATCTGTACGGATCAATATCTGATCCGATCAGATCTATACTAGCGTCCCCAGCAGTTTAGGGTTCCCAAAAACGCAGTGTTAGCGGGATCAGCCCAGATACCTGCTAGCACCTGCGTTTTTCCCCTCCGCCCGGCCCAGCCCACCCAAGTGCAGTATCGATCGATCACTGTCACTTACAAAACACTAAACGCATAACTGCAGCGTTCACAGAGTCAGGCCTGATCCCTGCGATCGCTAACAGTTTTCTTGGTAGCGTTTTGGTGAACTGGCAAGCACCAGCCCCAGGCAGCGTCAGGTTAGCGCCAGTACCGCTAACACCCACGCACGCACCGTACACCTCCCTTAGTGGTATAGTATCTGAACGGATCAATATCTGATCTGATCAGATCTATACTGGCGTCCCCAGCAGTTTAGGGTTCCCACAAACGCAGTGTTAGCGGGATCAGCCCAGATACCTGCTAGCACCTGCGTTTTGCCCCTCCGCCCGGCCCAGCCCACCCAAGTGCAGTATCGATCGATCACTGTCACTTACAAAACACTAAATGCATAACTGCAGCGTTCGCAGAGTCAGGCCTGATCCCTGCGATCGCTAACAGTTTTTTTGGTAGCGTTTTGGTGAACTGGCAAGCACCAGTGGCCTAGTACACCCCGGTCGTAGTCAAACCAGCACTGCAGTAACACTTGGTGACGTGGCGAGTCCCATAAGTGCAGTTCAAGCTGGTGAGGTGGCAAGCACAAGTAGTGTCCCGCTGTCACCAAAAAGACAAACACAGGCCTGTCGTGCCCATAATGCCCTTCCTGCTGCATTCGCCAATCCTAATTGGGAACCCACCGCTTCTGCAGCGCCCGTACTTCCCCCATTCACATCCCCAACCAAATGCAGTCAGCTGCATGAGAGGCATTTTCTTTATGTCCTCCCGAGTACCCCTACCCAACGAACCCCCCCAAAAAAGATGTTGTGTCTGCAGCAAGCGCAGATATAGGCGTGACACCCGCTATTATTGTCCCTCCTGTCCTGACAATGCTGGTCTTTGCATTGGTGAATGTTTTGAACGCTACCATACACTAGTTAAGTATTAGCGTAGGGTACAGCATTGCACAGACTAGGCACACTTTCACAGGGTCTCCCAAGATGCCATCGCATTTTGAGAGACCCGAACCTGGAACCGGTTACAGTTATAAAAGTTACAGTTACAAAAAAAAGTGTAAAAAAAAAAAAAAAAAAAATATAAAATAAAAAAAAATAGTTGTCGTTTTATTGTTCTCTCTCTCTCTATTCTCTCTATTGTTCTGCTCTTTTTTACTGTATTCTATTCTGCAATGTTTTATTGTTATTATGTTTTATCATGTTTGCTTTTCAGGTATGCAATTTTTTATACTTTACCGTTTACTGTGCTTTATTGTTAACCATTTTTTTGTCTTCAGGTACGCCATTCACGACTTTGAGTGGTTATACCAGAATGATGCCTGCAGGTTTAGGTATCATCTTGGTATCATCTTTTCAGCCAGCGGTCGGCTTTCATGTAAAAGCAATCCTAGCGGCTAAGTAGCCTCTAGACTGCTTTTACAAGCAGTGGGAGGGAATGCCCCCCCCCAACGTCTTCCGTGTTTTTCTCTGGCTCTCCTGTCTCAACAGGGAACCTGAAAATGCAGCCGGTGATTCAGCCAGCTGACCATAGAGCTGATCAGAGACCAGAGTGGCTCCAAACATCTCTATGGCCTAAGAAACCGGAAGCTACGAGCATTTTATGACTTAGATTTCGCCGGATGTAAACAGCGCCATTGGGAAATTGGGAAAGCATTTTATCACACCGATCTTGGTGTGGTCAGATGCTTTGAGGGCAGAGGAGAAATCTAGGGTCTAATAGACCCCAATTTTTTCAAAAAAGAGTACCTGTCACTACCTATTGCTATGATAGGGGATATTTACATTCCCTGAGATAACAATAAAAATGATTTAAAAAAAAAAATGAAAGGAACAGTTTACAAATCAGATAAAAAAAATAATAATAATAAAGAAAAAAAAAAAAAAAAAAAAAAGCACCCCTGTCCCCCCTGCTCTCTCGCTAAGGCGAACGCAAGCGTCGGTCTGGCGTCAAATGTAAACAGCAATTGCACCATGCATGTGAGGTATCACCGCGAACGTCAGATCGAGGGCAGTAATTTTAGCAGTAGACCTCCTCTGTAAATCTAAAGTGGTAACCTTTAAAGGCTTTTAAAGGCTTTTAAAAATGTATTTAGTTTGTCGCCACTGCACGTTTGTGCGCAATTTTAAAGCATGTCATGTTTGGTATCCATGTACTCGGCCTAAGATCATCTTTTTTATTTCATCAAACATTTGGGCAATATAGTGTGTTTTAGTGCATTCAAATTTAAAAAAGTGTGTTTTTTCCCCAAAAAATGCGTTTGAAAAATCGCTGCGCAAATACTGTGTGAAAAAAAAAAATGAAACACCCACCATTTTAATCTGTAGGGCATTTGCTTTAAAAAAATATATATAGTGTGTGGGGGTTCAAAGTAATTTTCTTGCAAAAAAAAATTATTTTTTTATGTAATCAAAAAGTGTCAGAAAGGGCTTTGTCTTCAAGTGGTTAGAAGAGTGGGTGATGTGTGACATAAGCTTCTAAATGTTGTGCATAAAATGCCAGGACAGTTCAAACCCCCCCCCAAATGACCCCATTTTGGAAAGTAGACACCCCAAGCTATTTGCTGAGAGGCATGTCGAGTCCATGGAATATTTTATATTGTGACACAAGTTGCGGGAAAGAGACAATTTTTTATTTTTTTTATTTTTTTTTGCGCAAAGTTGTCACTAAATGATATATTGCTCAAACATGCCATGGGAATATGTGAAATTACACCCCAAAATACATTCTGTTGCTTCTCCTGAGTATGGGGATACCACATGTGTGAGACTTTTTGGGAGCCTAGCCGCGTACGGGACCCCGAAAACCAAGCACCGCCTTCAGGCTTTCTAAGGCCGTAAATTTTTGATTTCACTCTTCACTGCCTATCACAGTTTCGGAGGCCATGGAATGCCCAGGTGGCAAAACCCCCCCCCAAATGACCCCATTTTGGAAAGTAGACATCCCAAGCTATTTGCCGAGAGGTATAGTGAGTATTTTGCAGACCCCACTTTTTGTCACAAAGTTTTGAAAATTGAAAAAAGAAAAAAAAACATTTTTTTTCTCGTCTTTCTTTATTTTCAAAAACAAATGAGAGCTGCAAAATACTCACCATGCCTCTCAGCAAATAGCTTGGGGTGTCTACTTTCCAAAATGGGGTCATTTGGGGGGGGGGTTGTGCCACCTGGGCATTCCATGGCCTCCGAAACTGTGATAGGCAGTGAAGAGTGAAATCAAAAATTTACACCCTTAGAAATCCTGAAGGCGGTGATTGGTTTTCGGGGCCCCGTACGCGGCTAGGCTCCCAAAAAGTCCCACACATGTGGTATCCCCGTACTCAGGAGATGTAGCTAAATGTATTTTGGGGTGCAATTCCACATATGGCCTGTGTGAGCAATATATCATTTAGTGACAACTTTGTGCAAAAATAAAAAAAAAATAAAAAATTTGTCACTTTCCCGCAACTTGTGTCAAAATATAAAACATTCCATGGACTCAACATGCCTCAAAGCAAATAGCTTGGGGTGTCTACTTTCCAAAATGGGGTCATTTGGGGGGGTTTTATGCCATCTGGGCATTTTATGGCCTTCAAAACTGTGATAGGTAGTGAGGAGTAAAATCAAAAATGTACGCCCTTAGAAATCCTGAAGGCAGTGATTGGTTTTCGGGGCCCCGTACGCGGCTAGGATCCCAAAAAGTCCCACACATGTGGTATCCCCATACTCAGGAGAAGCAGCTAAATGTATTTTGGGGTGCAATTCCACATATGCCCATGGCCTGTGTGAGCAATATATCATTTAGTGACAACTTTTTGTAATTTTTTTTTTTTTTGTCATTATTCAATCACTTGGGACAAAAAAAATGAATATTCAATGGGCTCAACATGCCTCTCAGCAATTTCCTTGGGGTGTCTACTTTCTAAAATGGGGTCATTTGTGGGGGTTTTGTACTGCCCTGCCATTTTAGCACCTCAAGAAACGACATAGGCAGTCATAAATTAAAGGCTGTGTAAATTCCAGAAAATGTACCCTAGTTTGTAAGCGCTATAACTTTTGCGCAAACCAATAAATATACACTTATTGACATTTTTTTTACCAAAGACATGTGGCCGAATACATTTTGGCCTAAATGTATGACTAAAATTGAGTTTATTGGATTTTTTTTAGAACAAAAAGTAGAAAATATCATTTTTTTTCAAAATTTTCGGTCTTTTTCCGTGTATAGCGCAAAAAATAAAAACGGCAGAGGTGATCAAATACCATCAAAAGAAAGCTCTATTTGTGGGAAGAAAAGGACGCAAATTTCGTTTGGGTACAGCATTGCATGACCGCGCAATTAGCAGTTAAAGCGACACAGTGCCAAATTGTAAAAAGTGCTCTGGTCAGGAAGGGGGTAAATCCTTCCGGGGCTGAAGTGGTTAAAAGGTTTAGGAGAAAAAAGAGGTCTCGTAGAGCCTGAATTGGAAGAGAAAGAAAAAACAGAAGCATAAAAGGTTAACATACATGTAGCTTGATTTGAGACAAATAGATATGCAAAAAATTCAAAAAATCCAAAAAATTCAAAATTGGCCCGTGATAGGGTATATGGATCCCTATCGGGTAGCAGGTAATTTGAGAAAGGTAACTATTCTAGGTATTCCCATGTAGTTACCTAAAGAATATAATATCTTAGTTAACTGGATCTATTATCTGAAGGCAGTTTACAATAGTAGTACCGAAGGAATTAATAACTGGGTTAAACCTGAAGTAATAGATAAAATTTTAATAATTCTGAACTATTTTGTATACATTGCAATGGTATGCCTAAGGCTGTTACTATTTCTATTAACTCTGTTCATATTCAAACTAATATATTGGACAACATTAAAAAAGTTATGTTTTCTCGGGTCGAATTGAGTGAGGCTATTTGGGATAATAGGGTTGTAAGAGGCTAATAGTCGGTTAAAGGGATTGTCAGTCTTCTTCAGACCCCTAATTACCCTGAACGTTTGCAGTATTTTGCAACTAGTCATTTCCTGACCATTTGTGAAGCTAAATCACAAAAGAATAAAAAATAAATAATTTATAAAAAAAAGCGAAAAAGCACAAAATTTCCAAATAGCCTCTTAGGGGTTAAGTAAATAGGATTAATTCGCAAGTCAATTATAGAATTTGAAAAGAAGGCATTGTCGCTGGATGTGAAAATAAGTAAAATTCCTATGGATTCATATGTTCAATCAGGATATACAATGGGGACGGAAAGTATTGAGACCCCCTTAAATTTTTCTGTCTTTATTATATTGCAGCCATTTGCTAAAATCATTTAAGTTCATTTTTTTCCTCATTAATGTACACACAGCACCCCAGAAAAACACAGAATTGTTGACATTTTTGCAGATTTATTAACCACTTCCCTACCCGGCCATAGTAAAATGACGTCCACAGATGGGATCTCCCATCCTGGGTGGACGTCATATGACGGCCTGGGCTTCCCGGCCGTCTAGGGGGCACGCGCACGCCTGCCGCGTTGCTCGGGACCCGGTGCGTGTGCCCGGCGGCCTCGATGTCCGCCGGGCACCCACGATTGCCCGTTAACCGTAAACACACAGATCCACGTCCTGTCAGTTGAGAGGAGACCGATCTGTGTTCCCAGTACAGAGGAACACCGATCGGTCTCCTCCCCTTGTGCGCCCCCCCCTACAGTTAGAATCACTCCCCTAGGAAACGTTTAACCCCCCCGTCTCCCCCTAGTGGTTAACCCCTTGCCTGCCTGTCACATTTATACAGTAATCAATGCAATTTTATAGCATTGATCGCTGTATAAATGTGAATGGTCCCAAAAACTGTGTCAAAAGTGTCCGATGTGTCCGCCATAATGTCGCAGTCATGAAAAAAAATCGCGATCGCCGCTATTACTAGTAAAAAAAATAAATAAATAATTTTTTTTAAAAAATGCCATAAATCTATCCCGTATTTTGTAGACGCTATAACTTTTGCGCAAACCAATCAATATACGCTTATTGTGATTTTTTTTACCAAAAATATGTAGAAGAATACGTATCGGCCGAAACTGAGGAAAAAATTTGTTTTTTAAAAAAAAAATTGGGATATTTATTATAGCAAAAAGTAAAAACTACTGTGTTTTTTTCAAAATTGTCGCTCTTCTTTTGTTTATAGCGCAAAAAATAAAAACCGCAGAGGTGATCAAATACCACCAAAAGAAAGCTCTATTTGTGGGGAAAAAAGGACGTCAATTTTGTTTGGGTACAACGTCGCACGACAGCGCAATTGTCGTTTAAAATGCGACAGCGCTGAAAACTAAAAATTGGTCTGGGAAGGAAGGGGGTGAAAATGCCCTGTATTGAACCGGTTAAAAAAGAAAAACTGAAATATCACATGGTCCTAAGTATTCAGACCCTTTGCTCAGTATTTAGTGGAAGCACCCTTTTGATCTAATACAGCCATGAGTCTTTTTGAGAAAGATGCAACAAGTATTTCATACCTGGATTTGGGGATCCTCTGCCATTCCTCCTTGCAGATCCTCTCCAGTTCTGTCAGTTTGGATGGTAAACATTGGTGAACAGCCATTTTTAGGTCTTTCCAGAGATGGTCAATTGGGTTTAAGTCAGGGCTCTGGCTGGGCCATTCAATAACATTCACAGAGTTGTTGTGAAGCCACTCCTTCGTTATTTTAGCTGTGTGCTTAGGGTCATTGTCTTGTTGGAAGGTAAACCTTCGACCCAGTCTGAGGTCCTGAGCACTTTGGGGAAGGTTTTCATCCAGGATATCCCTGTACTTGGCCGCATTCATCTTTCCCTTGATTGCAACCAGTCGTCCTGTCCCTGCAGCTGAAAAACACCCCCACAGCATGATGCTGCCACCACCATATTTCACTGTTGGGACTGTATTGGACAGGTGATGAACAGTGCCTGGTTTTCTCCACACATACCACTTAGAATTAAGTCCAAAAAGTTCTATCTTGGCCTCATCAGACCAGAGAATCTTATTTCTCACCATCTTGGAGCCCTTCAGGTGTTCTTTAGCAAACTCTATGTGGGCTTTCATGTGTCTTGCACTGAGGAGAGGCTTCCGTCGGGCCACTCTGCCATAAAGCCCCGACTGGTGGAAGGCTGCAGTGATGGTTGACTTTCTACAACTTTCTCCCATCTCCCAACTGCATCTCTGGAGCTCAGCCACAGTGATCTTCGGGTTCTTTTTTACCTCTCTCACCAAGGCTCTTCTTCCCCTTTAGCTCCGTTTGGCCGGACGGCCAGCTCTGGGAAGGGTTCTGGTCGTCCCAAACGTCTTCCATTTAAGGATTATGGAGGCCACTGTGCTTTTAGTAACCTTAAGTGCAGCAGAAATTTTTTTGTAACCTTGGCCAGATCTGTGCCTTGCCACAATTCTGTCCCTGAGCTCTTCAGGCAGTTCCTTTGATCTCATGATTCTCATTTGCTCTGACATGCACGGTGAGCTGTAAGGTCTTATATAGACAGGTGTGTGGCTTTCCTAATCAAGTCCAATCAGTATAATCAAACACAGCTGGACTCAAATGAAGGTGTAGAACCATCTCAAGGATGATCAGAAGAAATGGACAGCACCTGAGTTAAATATATGGAGTGTGACAGCAAAGGGTCTGAATACTTAGGACCATGTGATATTTCAGTTTTTCTTTTTTTTAAAAATCTGCAAAAATGTCTACATCTCTGTGTTTTTCTGTCAATATGGGGTGCTGTGTGTACATTATTGAGGAAAAAAAATGAACTTAAATGATTTTAGCAAATGGCAAATAGCAATATAAAAAAGAGTGAAAAATGTAAGGGGGTCTGAATACTTTCTGTCCCAACTGTATTTATCTCTTATAAGTTAAATTGACTAAAATCACTATGAGTTAATGTTAACGATCCATGGAATCTTCTTGATCCAAAGGAGTGGGGGCATATCTTATTCTCTTGTGGGAATGATGGTTCCCGCTATTCTTTGTATTTTGGGGTGTGTTGCTTGTTGGTGAAGATGGGGCTGCTCTTCTGCGCTGTGGGGAAGTGCAGATTGCTTCATGCATCAGGTGAAGGTTTATTAGGGTTTATTGCAGTTCTTCAGCTATTCTAGAGGTGTATCTCTTGCCTTGAAAGGTGAATTTGATGGAGAAGGGGAATCCCCATTGGTATACAATATTGTGGCATTGGAGTTCCAGTAATTGGGGTTTCATTGAGCATCTTTTGGCAATAGTAAGCTGGGATAGATCCGCAAACAGCTGGTACTTGTAACCTTGAAAGATTAAATCTTTTTTATCTCTGTCCGCAGTCATAATTTACTCCTTTGAACGGTAATAGTAGAATTTTACAATTATGTCCCTTGGGGGACCGTCTGCTTTCTTCGCTGTGAGGGCACGGTGGGCTCTGTCCAATTCCAGACATTCGATAGGGATGGATGGTTGAAGTTCTTGAAACAGCACTGTAATAGTAGACTGTATATCTGTCACCGTTTCTGGAATTCCTCTTATGCGCAAATTGGATCTTCTGGCCCTATTTTCATAGTCCTCTAATTTAGATTGGAGTAATACATTTTCTTCTTTTAAATTCTGCATTTCAGTCATGTTGTCTTGAGTGTTCAGTTCTATTTAATCTATTTTTAGCTCCAAAGCAGCAGTGTGGTTACCTAGCTCTCTGATCTCTTTGGTGAAGCTGCTACTTATCTGTTCAGAGGTCTGCTTTAATGCCTTGTGGAGCATTTTCTCAAACTGATACAAAAGTGCTGGGGATGCTGTGGATATTTGTGAGGGATTATGTGAAGGAGTTAGTTCGGTTTCTGAAATAGCAGGGGAGATTAGCTGGGTTGCTTTGTGCCTGTGGGAACGCACTGAGGCAGTGAATGAGGAGGGAGCCACCGCCATTTTAGCTGAGGTGCGCCCCGTATGTCCTTTGTGATGGTGGCTTAAAATTATATCTGCCTGTTCCCTGGTACAAGGGGGTGCTGGAGGATACCTTTTTGTCCTGCTATGTCCCTTATGAAGGCAGCTTTATCCCTCAGCGAAGCAGAGCTCTAGCTTTCCATGTCTGTCCTGCTAGACTCCGTGCATGCGCCCCCCAATAATGTTTATTTTTCTGTATAATATTTTAGCCAATATGTATCTACAATCTATAAGAGGTACATACCTAGTAGACAATTTATTTAATATTCTTTTTATATCTCCTAATAGAATACCATCCCCCTTTAATATATTTTTTTTTGGGGGGGGGGCGTGGCTTGCGACGAATGGAGTAGGTAGTGTGTTGTGACCGCTCCGCCGAAACTCCGGGCTAATATCCTGCCTACATCATCCTGACACAGCGTAATTCTCCCTCCTCTCCTCTGCTGACAACCCGGCTACAAACCACACCATCAGTGACTGCAGTCCCGCAGTGAACATGTCACGAAAGGGAGGCAAAGACTCCCTGACCGCGGAAGACCATGCGGGACAAGATGGCGGCCAGACACAGCGCTCGGATAAAGAAGCAGCCATGAAGCTCTTTGCTAAAACACCAGGGAAAGACAATCACCCTAGGATGCCTTCCCTCACCCTAGCAGCTGCCGACCAGGAGCTTCTTCCTGTGGATCCAGAGACAGTCTGGCCAGAGGACTCTGAAGCTGCTCCTACCTGGGACACAGTGAGTAATGCTGCCCCTACTGACACAGCCAGTGCTCTAGAGAGCCAAGACCCGAATGCCCCTGAGCCCACACAGAGGGATATTTTTACAGCGGTCACCTCCTGTAACTTGTCTCTTACCTCCCCGACATCTGAGAAATTAAGGGGTAAAACTAGAACTAAACCTGGTCAGGCAAGACATGCAGAAGCTGCGAGACAGCACCGCAGCCCTGGAGGACAGAATGGGTAATGTGGAAGATGAGGTAGCGCCATTGCAGAGAGAGTTTTTGCCACATGTAATCGCTTATTACAAGTCATGAAGCCCGTTTAGAGGACATGGAGAACCGGCAAAGACGCAACAATGTCCGGGCGTTAGGTACACTGGAAAGAGCAGAGGGGAAAAATCCGGTGGCGTTCACGTAAACATGGCTCCTTAATAGGTTTGGGAGAGACGCCTTCTCCCCATGTTTGCCATAGAGAGGGCCCATAGAGTCCCACCCAGACCGCCAAAACCTGGTGAACCCCCAGGTCATTCCTCTTCAAGCTACTCAATTTCAAAGACCAAGACGCTATACTTTCCCAGGCCAGAACCAAAGGCCACCTGATGAAAATGGATAACACACGAATATCGTTTTACCCTGATTTCTCTGCTTACCTTCAGCGTCGGAGAGCCAAGTTTACTGATGTGAAGAAGTGTCTCAGAAGGTATGATGTCACTTACGCCATGCTGTACCCTGCAAACTTCGAATTGCAGCAAATGGTGAAACACAATTCTTTGATAACCCTGCTACTGCGTCCCACTGGCTGGATCGTATGGAGCATACCTTAAGGAAAGCAACTACGCCAGTGGCCTGAAAGTCCGGCCTTAGGCTATTACCAGATAAAGATCCAGTTGGAGAAGATTTGCATACGTTATACTCCCACCTCTATTTCTCTTTTTAAGGCGGTGAGGAGTCTCTGAATAGTTTATCTATGCTATATCCTCTCAAAGACTTGGATTGCAAGTCCCTCTGAATCAGCTTTGGAACGCCCCCCCTTAACACTGTCCTGTGTGGACATGCCCGTTGTTTCCTGTCTCCTTGACTGTTTTGAGGATACAGTCACTTTCTTCTTTAGTTATTGGTTTCTTTTCTTTTTTTTGCCTACACCCCTGCTGGTTGTAGGGGATATACTCTGTTTTTTGGAGTTCACTCACCTGGAATAATTTCCCTCCAGAAGAGACTAATGCTCAACAACCTGAAATGTGCTCAAAGAGCCTTACTGCCCGCAACTCTGATGTACAGCTCTGGGAACCACCCTAGTGACTGTTTACTCCTGATGCCGCCTCTTTCGTTCACCCCTCCAGGGTAGGAGATCCTGCTCTGTTTCATGAATGCCCTCCTTTTTTTCCCCATGGCTAATGTATATACTCTGATCTCGTGGAATGTTAGGGGGCTGGGTAATGGAGTGAAACGGGTGGCTTTTTTCTCTACGGTAAAGGCCCACAAGCCAGCTGTAGTGTGCCTACAGGAAACGCACTTACAAGCCACTTCTATTTCTACGCTCAAACACCATAGCTACCCCACCCAGTTTCACTCACACAACCTATTCCAGAGGTGTCAGCATTCTTATTTTAAATGCCATTTCTTTCCAGCTATTGCAGTCCCTAATAGATGACCAGGGAGGACATATTTTCCTGTTGTGCAAATTGGCGGGGATAGTGTGTATTGTGGCTAATATTTATGTCCCTCCGCCTTCTCTTTCGATAGCCTGAAATGCTTGGCACAATTCATAGCTGTACACTCCAATGTCCCTATATGGGTGCTGGGAGATTGCAACAACATTCTAGACAGACAGATGGACAAATTTTCTCCTAGAGCTGGCGGTGGCCCCCAACCCAGGGGCCCTACCCCTTTTGCCTGTTTTCTCGCGGAAATAGGCTTGAGAGATGTGTGGAGGGACAAACAACCCAATGTGCAATGTTTTTCTTGCTATTCAGCTTCCTATAAATGTCTCTCCCGGATAGATATGTGTTTAGGCAACAATTTGGCACATCAGATGGTTGGCTCGTTATTGTATGCTCCCCGAAACATCTCTAATCATTCCCTTCTCAGTGTCCACATTACTCTGGCTCCGGGCCTACGCAAGCACCGACTATGGAAGGTCAACCCTTTCTGGTTTGCGCTTTTCCCGACCCCCACCCCCATCCTCAAATTAATTGAGGGTTCTTGAAACACAACAGAGGCTCGACTAAGTCCATAATGGTTTGGGATACCCTAAAGGCCCATTTACGGGGTTTAATTATTACGCAGATTTCTGCCATAAAAACAAAGACAAAAGAATGGGAAAACCTAGTACTTAGCGAAGCTGCCAGAGCGGAGGAATTATATATTTCTGCCCCCTCATCAGATTCCGAGCGCAGGTGGTTGGAGGCCCAGGCCCTGTACCAGCAGGTCTCAACCACTGCGGCTGAAAATAAGAGATTTTTCATGCAGCAGCGGTATTTCAGTGAAGGGGAAAACACAGGACACCTCCTGGCAATGCTAGCTAGGGCCCAACAGGGACAGACCCACATAGAAGCCATCCAAAATGTAAAGGGTGAAACGGTCGTAGTGCAGGAGCATATTTCTGAAGCATTCTCTCACTTTTTTCAGGAATTATACACCTCCAAGGTACACCCCACAAAGGCAGAGCTGGAACTTTTTCTAGATCAGTGCACCCTCCCATCTATATCAAGACAGGGCTTTGAGGCATTAAATGCACCTATCAAATTAGAGGAACTCTCCCTAGTGGTAGCGCAGATGGCCAATAATAAATCGCCGGGAGCAGACGGGCTACCAATCGAAACTTATAAGATGTATGGGGACGCACTGTTGCCCACATTGTTACAAACCTTGAATGATGCCCTTTGGGATGGTGGACTTCCTCCATCCATGAATGAGGCTATAATAGTAGTTATCCCCAAAGCAGGAAAGGACCCATTACAACCAGACTCCTATAGACCCATTTCCTTGCTCAATACAGATGTTAAGCTGTTGGCGAGGGTGCTGGCCACTAGATTAGCTGGCGTTATTGCGGAGTTGGTGCATAGAGACCAGTATGGCTTCATCCCTGCCCGATCCACTGTGCTAAATATACTTAGGCTCTTCCTGAACATTCAGGTCCCTGTGGACAACCCGGGTAATAGGGCCAAAGCGTCGAGTGGGACTACCTGTGGGCGGTGCTTTGGCCTGGGGGAGAAATACATATCCTGGATTCAACTTTTATATGCCACACCTACAGCAAGAATTAGACTCAATGATAACTTGTCAGAACCTTTCCCTTTGTTTCAGGGTACATGACAGGGGTGCCCTTTGTCACCTCTATTGTTCGCCCTTGCATTGGAACCTCTGGCAGCCATGGTGAGGGCCTCCCCGAATATAGTGGGATTCCGGAGAAGTCAGGGAGAAGATAAAATTTTGCTGTGGGCGGACGACACTCTGTTATACCTTGGTGACACGAAGGGTTCTCTGCGGGCAGCGATGCAATTAATTGATCAATTTGGGCAGCTCTCAGGTTTTGCCATTAACTGGCACAAGTCAGTCCTCCTCCCTTTAGACCCTTTACCGACAGCTCTACCGGAAAACATGGCCCAGATTCAAGTAGTTACCTCATTTAAATACCTGGGTATAGTAGTAACCGGAAACCCACGGGACTAGATACCTTTTAACCTGAAACCATTACTACAAAAATTTCAACAAAAGTATACCAGCTGGGGTAAATTGCCGCTGACAGTAACCGGGCGTGTGAATCTCATCAAGATAATCTGGGCCCCGCAATTATTATACGTTTTACATAATGCCCCAGTATGGATACCGCACTATTGGTCCCAACGTGTGGAATCACAGTTCCGAACTCTTATATGGTGGGGTGGAGTGGCACGTATTAAAGTGTAAGTAAACCCTCCTATCGTTTTCAGCCAAGGAAGCTGCCATCTTTGCCTTTGTTTAATCTACAACTGCCATGATGCTTCCCATGTGATCAGTTATGACACCAGCCACTGGATGGCTTGACAGTTTGGTTGAGAGCACAACCAATGGGAGTGTTACATTTCCGGCACATGCCGGAAATGAAACAGTTTTATGGATGGGTTTACTTCCGCTTTAAGCTTGCCACGTTGCAGCTCCCAAAGGACCAGGGGGGAATGGCTGTCCCACACCCGCAAACATATTACTTTGCAGCCCAATTACAACACATTACGGGTTGGGACTTGCCTACAACTGAGGACCCTGCTAGGGGTCTACTGATAGATCCAGAGTCGAGTTACAAGGCTTTGTCCCATATGGAGATGGGGTTTCCTGGAATCCCACATCACTGTCCCACAATTCAGTTACTTATAAAACTTTGGAGGAGTGTCAGGCATAAACTAGGCTTAACAGGTTTTCTAACCCACACACCTATTTGGCACAACCGCTTTTATAAGGACCTGGCCAGGGTCCCCACGCACCCAGTATGGGAGAAGCTAGGGATTAGATACATCTCACAAGTGCTTCATAATTCGGTTCTGAAGCCGTATCATCAGTTGGTACAGGAATTTCCACTATTGAAGGGCCATCACTTCCAATACTTACAGCTACAATATGCCATGAGACGTCAGCATAGGCAGTCTGCCTTGAGGCTTGAGGAGTCCTCATTTCTGGAGTCCATTTACACCGAGCAGGAGAAGAAGGGCATTATTTCTCGAATATACGTACACCTCCTATCCCACATACAAGCCCCTGACCTTTTACCCTGCCGAGCGGGATGGGAGAGAGATCTTGGTCCCATTGATGGCGAGCAATGGAATCAGATCCTAGAAGTAGGGCCCCTAGTGTCAGTTTCCGCGGCACAGAAACTGTCACACCTCTTAATTTTGCACCGGGTTTACCGAACACCAGTACTACTGCATAGATGGGGTAAGAGAGAATCCCCTATATGCCCTAAATGTCAAGTTCACTCATCCACATGCTCTGGAAATGTCCCTTGTGCGATATTGGAATCGAGTTATCACCACCATTAATAAGATATATCAAGTTCAACTGACCATGGACCCACTGACATGTCTATTGGGTAGTCTCAACGAGGAACAGTACCACCCTTCGGTGTGTGTTGCCCTTACAAGACTTTTGTACCTGGCCAGAAAGCTGATTGCTCGACTCTGGCTCTCAGCGCCATCCCCAACGAATGCACTGTGGATCCAGGCAGTAAATAATATCTTAGTGAGGGAAAAAATACCTATTATAGGAAATCACCACAAAAGTTCATGAACATTTGGCAGAATTGGCTGAGCGCCCCAAAAGTAGCACCCCCGCAGCTAGCCCTGGATAGATTACTGCTTGGCTAGCCGACCACACACGTTCAGTCCTGCTGTGAGTCCATGAGGGACAATTCACAAGCTGAATGCCAGGGCTACCTTTAAAGGACATCTGATGAGGACATGCTGGCATGGGACCACTCTTGGCACAAACTCACTAATGCTAACTTCCGGTTGATTATATTTTATTTTATTTTATCTCATTATTTATGTTACTCTATTTTATTTTTCCTCCGATTTTGTTTCTCCCCGTTTCTGATATCTTTAACTGTTTACTTCTATTTGACAATATGTGAAACATAAGGTATGACGCAATGCTTAATGTATTTCTAATTAATACAATGGCTACAAAATTATTGCAGATCATCCTATGATTTGCTGATTACATTCCCTGTTTATTACAGATTGTATGCCTATTCCTATGTACCTTGTACTACCCTTGTGTTTAACGCAATAAACTTTTACATTGTTGATTAAAAAAAAAATTAAAAAAAAAATATATATATATATATATATATATATATATATATATATATATTTTTTTTTTTTTTTTTAGTTATCACCATGTTTATAAAATCCTGATGGAGATCAGTTCCTTTATTTTTTTTTCTTTTATTTGCAACAAATTGTAAGCAGTTTAAAACATATTTTCTGAGAGGGGTAGAGAAGGAAGCGCCACCTGAGTGTAGTATTAACAAATGATGTTTAATGACACCAGGTAAAAACGCACTTACAGGATAAAAACATATAAAAGACTCATCTGTATAGGTATGTGGTCCTCGGTGTTCCCTCTGATTCTGTGGTGGTGACGCTGCAGGGATGCTGGGCTGCAGAAGGTGGATTACCAGCCGGAAGCTCCTTCTGTGGCCATCAGGAAGAGACTAGGGGCCGGCGTGCAGCGCACGTGGAGCGTGCGTGACGTCACAGGTCGTCCGTCCGTCCGCGTAGCCTTCTCTCCACCTCCCTGCAAGCCCTCCTCCCTGGATGATCCCTCCCATGGATACCGAACCCGGAAGCGGACGGACGACCTGTGACGTCATGCACGCTCCACATGCGCTCCACGCCGGCCCCTAGTCTCTTTCTGATGGCCACAGAAGGAGCTCCCGGCTGGTAATCCACCTTCTGCAGCCCAGCATCCCTGCAGCGTCACCACCACAGGATCAGAGGGAACACCGAGGACCACATACCTATACAGATAAGCCTTTTATATGTTTTTATCCTGTAAGTGTGTTTTTACCTGGTGTCATTAAACATCATTTGTTAATACTACACTCAGGTGGCGCTTCCTTCTCTACCCCTCTCTCCTTCATCACAGAGCCAGCTCTCTGAGGACAGCAGCCGCCTAGCCTACCAGCCTACTTTAACCATTACATTACCGGTTACCACTTAACCCTTGAACTTCCAGCCTGTCCCCTATGGACTAAGTTGCTCAGCCCTTTATATCTCCTATTACATATGGATTCGTGTGTTTGCGCTTACAGTTACCAATACTCTGTAAAACATATTTTCTGTTGCTACTGTTTTTATTGGATTATTTGATACAAAGTAACCTATGGTTACAAACACTAGTGTGGGATATTTAGGCTTCATGTACACTGCTGCTGGTAAACGGATGTTAGGAGCAGTTGGGCATTTTTTTCAGCTGCCCCTGAACTCTCCTCTATGTTATCTAATCAGTACATGTACACAGGGTCGTTTATAGTAATTTCTAGGCAGTTGAGTTTAGAAGCATTTTTTGGAAAGCAAAAAAATGCATTCAGGATGGATGTTCAGAGGCATTTGAAATGCCAAATGCCTGTAACAGCTTGTAAACGCGTGTAAACGCGGTAACTTGAGTTTAGCCGCGTTTTGTTTACAGGCATCTTACATTTTTGACTATTTGAAAAAGAACGCTACTAAACACAAACACAGCATGTAAATGCGGCATGTAAACGTTGCAAAACTGACATTTTTAACCGCTAAGCCACCGCCCACCGTCATATGACGGCTGGACGAGGCTTCTATTGTTCTGGGAGGACGTCATATGACGTCCTCGCCTTCCGAGCCACTAGGGGGCGCGCGCGCGCTGCCGGCGGCGCGCGTGCGCGCCCGCTGCGTCGCTCGGGACCCGGTGCGCGTGCCCGGCGGGCGCGATGTCCGCCGGGCACCCGCGATTGCCGGGTAACAGAGCAGGAGCGTGGATCTGTGCATGTAAACACAGATCCACGTCCTGTCAGAGAGGAGAGGAGACCGATGGCGTGTCCCTTGTACATAGGGACAGCGATCGGTCACCTCCCCCAGTCAGTCCCCTCCCCCCACAGTTAGAATCACCTCCTTAGGTAATACATTAACCCCTCGAGCGCCCCCTAGTGTTAACCCCTTCCCTGCCAGTCACATTTACACAGTAATCAATGCAATTTTATAGCATTGATCGCTGTATAAATGTGAATGGTCCCAAAAATGTGTCAAAAGTGTCCGATATGTCCGCCGCAATATCGCAGTCACAATAAAAATTGCAGATCGCCGCCATTACTAGTAAAAAATAAATAAATAATAAAAATGCTATAAATCTATCCCCTATTTTGTAGACGCTATAACTTTTGCGCAAACCAATCAATATACGCTTAGCGCAATTTTTTTTTACCAAAAATATGTAGAAGAATACGTATCGGCCTAAACTGAGGAAAAAATTTGTTAAAAAAAAAAAAAAAATTGGATATTTATTATAGCAAAAAGTAAAAAATATTGTGTTTTTTCAAAATTGTCCCTCTTCTTTTGTTTATAGCGCAATAAATAAAAACCGCAGAGGTGATCAAATACCACCAAAAGAAAGCTCTATTTGTGGGGAAAAAATGATAAAAATCTCATTAGGGTACAGTGTAACATGACCGCGCAATTGTCATTCAAAGTGCGACAGCGCTGAAAACTGAAAAATGGCTTGGGCAGGAAGGGGGTGAAAGTGCCCTGTATTGAGGTGGTTAAACATCGGTTACGATCTGTCAAGTTAAATCGTTCAGGAGAGGTTGTAAAACGTCCCGTGTACATTAAGTGTATTTTCAGTGTATTTTTACATATAAAAAATACACAGGCAGTGTACATACTTTTAAATACATACAGTGGTAATGACTTTATGAAACACTTATCAGATACAGTATCTCACAAAAGTGAGTACACCCCTCACATTTTTGTAAATATTTTATTATATCTTTTCATATGTCAACACTGAAGAAATTACACTTTGCTACAATGTAAAGTAGTGAGTGTACAGCTTGTATAACAGTGTCAATTGGCTGTCCCCTCAAAATACCTCAAAACACAGCCATTACTGTCTAAGCTGCTGGCAACAAAAGTGAGTACACCCCAAGTGAAAATGTCCAAATTGGGCCCAATTAACCATTTTCCTTCCCCGATGTCATGTGACTCGTTAGTATTACAAGGTCTCAGGTGTGAATGGGAAACAGGTATGTTAAATTTGGTGTTATCGCACTAACTCGCTCATAAAGGTCACTGGAATTTCAACATGGCAAAGAACTCTCTCAGGATCTGAAAAAAAGAATTGTTGCTCTACATAAAGATGGCCTAGGCTATAAGAGGATTGCCAAGACCCTGAAACTGAGCTGCAGCATGATGGCCAAGACCATAAAGCAGTTTAACAGGACAGGTTCCACTCCGAACAGCCTCGCCATGGTCGACCAAAGAAGTTGAGTGCACGTGCTCAATGTCATATCCAGAGGTTTTCTTTGGGAAATAGACGTATGAGTGCTGCCAGCATTGCTGCAGAGGTTGAAGGGGTGGGGGTTCAGCCTGTCAGTGCTCAGACCATATGCCGCACACTGCATCAAATTGGTCTGCATGGCTGTCGTCCCAGAAGGAAGCCTCTTCTAAAGATGATGCACAAGAAAGCCCTCAAACAGTTTGCTGAACCATGTCCTGTTGTCTGATAAGACCAAGATAAACTTATTTGGTTCAAATGGTGTCAAGCGTGTGGCGGCAACCAGGTGAGGTGTACAAAGACAAGTGTGTCTTGCCTACAGTCAAGCATTGTGGTGGGAGTGTCATGGTCTGGGGCTGCATGAGTGCTGCTGGCACTGGGGAGCTACAGTTCATTGAGGAACCATGAATGCCAACATGTACTATGACATACTGAAGCAGAGCATAATCCCCTCCCTTCAGAGACTGAGCCGCGGGCAGTTTTCAACATGATAACGACCCCAAACACACCTCCAAGATGACCACTGCCTTGCTAAAGAAGCTGAGGGTAAAGGTGATGGACTGGCCAAGCATGTCTCCAGACCTAAACCCTATTGAGCATCTGTGGGGCATCCTCAAAAGGAAGGTGGAGAGAGGTCTCTAACATCCGCCAGCTCCGTGATGTTGTCATGGAGGAGTGGAAAAGGACTCCAGTGGCAACCTGTGAAGCTCTGGTGAACTCCATGCCCAAGAGGGTTAAGGTGGTCCTGGAAAATAATGGTGGCCACACAAAATATTGTCACTTTGGGCCCAATTTGGACATTTTCACTTAGGGGTGAACTCACTTTTGTTGCCAGCGGTTTAGACATTAATGGCTGTGTGTTGAGTTATTTTGAGGGGACAGCAAATGTACATTGTTATACAAGCTGTACACTCACTACTTTACATCGAGGCAAAGTGTAATTTCTTCAGTGTTGTCACATGAAAATATATAATAAAATATTTACAAAAATGTGAGGGCTGTACTCACTTTTGTGAGATAGGCCCCTTTCACACGGGCGCTCTGATCAGGTCCGCCTGTCAGTTTTTGAGGTGGACCTGATCGCTCCATGCACCTCTATGGAGTGGCAGATGTCAGCGGTGACATGTCCGCTGACATCCGCCAGTATCCGATATTTGTTTCCCTGTTCTACTTCCCCACTAGGGTTCCCATCCATCCCACACCTGGTTCCCCTCGCTGGCTGGTCATTTAATGTTGTCAGCTGTGGATCTTCCCACCACCACTTTGTTGCTACTTCATTCACTTTTGTGTGATTTCTTTTTGTGTTGGAAAATTGTGAGCGCTTGGTTTGTGCTTTCAGCACATACCTTTAACTTTGGTTTATCCATGACTGGGGTATTGCCCATGTTACGGCTGCTGTGCCACTTACCCAATTACCTAGCGAATGATCTAGCGAATACTCTGGTGGCGGTGTGGGCAGACGAGATCCTTGCAAACGTCCTGGTACCTTTTCGCTGTGGCGGGTGCCCGTAGTGTCAATTCATGAACATCAAGCCCAACAATAAAGTACCCAACGGTCACAATTATGCACCCAAGCATTTTGCAAACTGCAGAACAATTGGTGTGGTATACTTATTAATCTGTGACTGTGCATGTTATTATGTCGGTAAAATGAATCAGGAGTTCTGGCGGCGGGCATACTGCCACATAGCCTCAATGAAATCTTGCAACCCCAGCTTGCCGCTGGGAAGACATGTTTCTGCGTTCCATGCGGGTAATTTCCCCAAAGTGTCCTTTTTGATTTTGGATCATGTTCATCCAGGGTTGCATGGTGGGGATTGGAACAAAATTCTGTTGTAAAAGGACCAGAAGTGGATCTATCTCATTCAGGCTACCAAGCCACCTGGCTTAAATGGTGCTATTTCATTTCGACCTTTTCTGGAGGGCTTCACCTCCGGGGGCCCCGAGTGGGATCCCCCCAAGGTGAATATACCTCACTTCTTGTGAAACCCTTGCCAATTGTTGCAAATCCATCCCCATATGTTCCTTTTTTGGGGTATAGGTGCTTAAATGTTTCCCCTGTATTTCTTTTGAAATAGGCAGATGGTCACAATTATACTAATGCAAGTCAATTAAGATGGATGCATATGGGATTCTATATGGACATGGATATCCCCATAGATTACATGTATATGCCCTGGCCGTATACTATATTGATTTCTATGGACAGCTGTATTGGCCCATATTGTCCATATTTACTCTCATGTCATTTTCTTTATTGTACAGTATTCTCTCTCCCTTTGTGGCCATTGGTATTGCCTTCTGTTTGCTGCTTTCTTTGATTTTCCTGTTTCTCCGCTTTCTCCTTCCTTTATTCCTATCTGTGCATCCCTCCTGTTTTGAGTTCCTGGTATGAATGTTTTGTTGCCGCTGTGTGATTTGGCTCCTGGGCCGGTGCTGGGCTGGAGGATTGGCCAGTCCGTGCCCGGACAGTCCACTCGGTGCACGGGGGCTAATGTGTCATCCTTACATTTGGCACTTCTGGCCTCCTTTCTCATGATCATA
This sequence comes from Aquarana catesbeiana, assembly GCF_042186555.1. Taxonomy (NCBI): domain Eukaryota; kingdom Metazoa; phylum Chordata; class Amphibia; order Anura; family Ranidae; genus Aquarana; species Aquarana catesbeiana. Next base: position 236,940,185 of record NC_133324.1, read on the forward strand.
CATGGTCGGGATAAGATTATGCCGTTGCCATGGCGATCAATGCGCAGTGGGTCCCTGACGCGGACGCCGGCTCCCTCCCAGCACGTGTCAGCTGTTTCCAGAGTGTGACACCGCTTCCTCCTGGACGCTGATACGTTTGTGGGATCCTGGGGGCGGGCCTACGCGCCGAGGACTCGGAGGGTAACCCCTCCCACTGCCTCTGACGCTCACCTGAACACTAGTCAGCTGTCGCTAATATTCTCCCTAATGAGTGGTACTATGTAAGCTGCACGCATAGATGGCCAATCTCATGCCTGTACAGACGTCGGACCGGTCGTGCAGCTCTGTCATCTCCAAAGGTAATCTGTTTATTTCTATTTTACAAAGCACACGCTGCATTTTTGTACATGACACTTTGCAATGTGCAATATGCTTGTACATGCAAATTCACCCACACACTACAATGCAATGTGGATTGCCTAAGTAGGACACCACTCACTGCAGTGTGGGCTACATATGATTGCTATTCGTGATTTTAATTAATCACACAGCATCTTTCTCCTTTCAGCTATTGTAAGCAGACGTGCCCACCACCCCTTTGGTGTGTGACTTTTTCGCACTGAGAGATCCAACATCCATCCCCAACCAGACAGTGCCTTGTGTGACCCCTTCCTATCCTTCACTAGGAGGAATTCTTTGTTTATGAGTCAACAGGTATGTATAGGATATATAGATATCCCTCCTATACTAATTCACAATAGGTGCAAGCCTACTTTAGCTCTATCTTTTTCTTATACCTATGGGATGGGCTTTATCATATTGTCCCTTCTCGTTTCCTAGGCGATAGGTATAGTCTATGACAGCTGATATCAGTGATGTCACCTTGCAAGTGGTAGGACGCCCTTTGTGTCCTGTTTTGGGTTGTGGACGTGTGTGGATTTCTCGATGACAGCATTGGCTCACGTGCCCGATCCCTGCTGGCAAACCATTCTGCCCCATTTTCTTTTGAAGTTGGATGCTATCTAATGTTGGTTTAGGAGTAACATAGGGAGAATATCCCTTAAATGTACTAATTAATTTCTGACTCTTATGCTTCATGATTATATGCAAACATTTTATTATGTTTGTTTCTTAAGGTGTCTTGCTTTTTCTGTTTTTGCAAAATGTTTAGATAACCATTTACCTCACCATCAGCCCCTGAAGAAGAGGTTCCAACCTTTACAACCTCGAAACACGCCGGGCTTCTGTTGTGCAGCCTTCCGCTGAAACAGTCCATGTGGGGTTATTTGTGCTAGAAGCTTGTCCGGTGCTGTCCCCTGACCAACTGATGGCAGGGACAGCACCCAGTCATGCAGGCCTTCTGATTAATCTGCGCCTGCAGCTCCCGGCCTATAACTTACTGCTTGGAAACTCCTAGCTGCACCAATAGATTGTCTACATTTGACTGATACAGCACCTTGACACCTTTGTTTTCTTGGTGCAATATACCTGCCGTCCAGGACAGCATGGGACAAGATGGAACAGTCTCTGAACCATCCCATATGCTTGACCAGCAAAATTATTCTTGCCCTGGCATGGCAGGTAACAAGTCCAGTGCTGAGTCAATATGATTCTTCCTCCTGTTGGTTTGGAAGGTTCTCATGACACATATCAGCCTATTGACCTGGACAGAAGCCCTGTATACCCTCTCAGTATATAGGACTTGGTCATCTGAGAAAGCTTGACTTCAGATCTTTATTATGGAGCTCAGAGTGATTTGGTTATCCCTTCAATGCCGAACCTTTTTCGTGCCACGTTTGGGGTGCCATTTGTGTGTGTTTTGCCGTGATTTGGAATCATGGGCAGAATAGTGGCGATTCTGCTCTTGATTCCAAATCCCCTATGTGCGAACAGGGCCTAAGGGAATCTCTAATCTGCGCTGTGAGTGTCCTGGTGACTATGTGGCATTGGTTCAACCTGATCTACGCCTTTCCTCCCTTAAAACGCCTTCCTCGCCTTAAAGGTCCCATGTTCCCCCTTTTCTAATGATCCACTCCTACTATTGCATTCTACACAGCTGAGGCAGGATGGGATATGGAGGGAATGTACTTTGCTGTCCTTACAGATTTGTTTCATGTGTCTCCATTCTCCTAAGACAGCAGCATAAACCAATGTATCTACATAATTTATGCAATGTCTCTTGATGTAAACCAAGTAAAGCCCCGTACATGGGCCGAATGCCAGGTGACATCGGTCAGTTCAATAAAAAATGGCCGACATTCAGCCCGTATGTATGCCACCCTGTCCGACAGAAGCCGGCTTCTGTCAGACGAGCATGCTGGAAAACCAGTAGCCGACCGGCTCCCGATCAGCGCTCTCAGCCAATGGCTGAAAGCGCTGATCGGAGTGTTCTTGTGGGGGGTGTCCCGGGCCACCCCCCACGTCCCCCTCTCAGAACACAACAGCTCAGCAGGGGATATTACTGTAATAACATTGGATTTTTAGTAGAGCGACTCTGTCCGGAGCTGACACTTTTTGTTTGTTCAACCCACTGGGTTGAGCGGAAAAAACTCATAGTGTGTACTAGGCTTAAGGGATTTGATGGTAATTAAAAAATCCTATTTTTCACATTCCCCTAAACTGGATTAGCTATATAAAACAAATAAGTCCCCAGGGTAAAAATGTCTTCTTTAGCAAATCATCCCCTAAGACTGCAGAAAAAATCCCCAGACACAATTTGTTGTTCTCAGTATGGGCATACTATACCATTGGAGAGCCTGGGTCAGGCATGTACTGGCCACCGGGAGTTTCCCAGTGGGCCGATGGCTCAGTGGGCCGGTCAGGTGCAGTCCTGGAGCCGCTCCTCTCTGACAGTGAGTGATCGTGATTTCACTCCTGTCAGGAGGAGCAGCTTCTGTCACTTGCTGGAGAGAGCATTAGGCTTTCTGCTCCCTCCAGCCTGCAGGGGGAGTTAGACAGCTGGCAGACTTTCCTTCCTCTCTCCCCTTATCACTTGTTATCACATGACTGGAGAGAGGAACAAGAAGCTGCTTTCAAAACTGTGAGTACATGTGGGAGGGGGAGGAGAGGGAGGACACTCTAATGTGAAGGGGGCTGCTGGTGGGGACTCTCTGATGTGAAGGGGCTTCTGATGGGGACACACTGATGTAAAGGGGCTTCTGATGGGGACACACTGATGTGAAGGGGGCTGCTGGTGGGGACTCTGATGTGAAGGGGGCTGCTGATGGGGACTCTGATGTGAAGGGGGCTGCTGATGGGGACTCTGATGTGAAGGGGGCTGCTGATGGGGACTCTGATGTGAAGGGGCTGCTGGTGGGGACTCTGATGTGAAGGGGGCTGCTGATGGGGACTCTGATGTTGTGAAGGGGGCTGCTGATGGGGATTCTGATGTGAAGGGGGCTGCTGATGGGGTCTCTGATGTGAAGGGTGCTGCTGATGGGGTCTCTGATGTGAAGGGTGCTGCTGGTGGGCACTCTGATGTGAAGGGGCTGCTGATGGGGACTCTCTGATGTGAAGGGGGCTGCTGATGGGGACTCTCTGATGGGGAAACACTGATGTGAAGGGGGCTGCTGATGGGGACTCTGATGTGAAGCGGGCTGCTGATGGGGACTCTGATGTGAAGGGGGCTGCTGATGGGGACTCTGATGTGAAGGGGGCTGCTGGTGGGGACTCTGATGTAAAGGGGGCTGCTGGTGGGGTCTCTGATGTGAAAGGGGCTGCTGGTGGGGACTCTCTGATGTGAAGGGGGCTGCTGATGGGGACTCTCTGATGGGGACACACTGATGTGAAGGGGGCTGCTGATGGGGACTCTGATGTGAAGGGGGCTGCTGATGGGGACTCTGATGTGAAGGGGGCTGCTGGTGGGGACTCTGATGTGAAAGGGGCTGCTGGTGGGGACTCTGATGTGAAGGGGGCTGCTGGTGGGGACTCTGATGTGAAGAAGCTGCTGATGGGGACTCTCTAATGTGAAAGGGGCTGCTGATTGGGCCGGTCATGATGAAGTCTAGGGCCAAATTTTTGTTCCAGTCCAGCCCTAGCCTGGGTCAGTATACATCTCTTGCCTAGATTGCCTTTCTTAGTTTACGCAGCATGTATAGCCTACTACAGCAACAGACAGCCAGGTACAATGTGTAACCTCTGCACAGGTTGTCCTGCTTAGTATATGGCACAGGCTATCCTGCTCAGACTATCATACCCAGACATGGTAAACATCCCCTGGTTCCTTTATGTGCATGCAGCATATACAACCAATGTACACTCCAGCACAGACTGCCCTGCTCTGTATATGCAGCCCACACCAGCAGACAGCTGAGAACACCCCCTACAGAGGCTGACTCACACTCACTGTATACAGGCATATCAGCAGATATCCAGTGACTGTGCAATTGTATGATATGTTGCCCTTCAATATATGTAGCCTATATCACCAGAAAGCCAGGTACAGTGTACTCCCCTGCTGTCCTAATCAGCATATGCAGTTTAGACCATTAGACATCCAGAAACAGTACATATAGCTTGGACAATCTGTCCCTCTAAGTATATGCATTCTTCATCAGCAGACAGGCAGGGACAGTGCACACCCCCTGCACATGCTGTCACTCGTAATATATGCAGCATATACCACCAAACATCCAGTGACTGTGCACACCCCCCCTGCTCAGGCTGCCCCTCACCGTATATATGCAGGCTTTACCACAAGACAGCAAGGGACTGTGCACACCCCCTGCACAGACTGCCCTGCCCTCAGTGTATGCAGCCTATACCAGCAGACAGCTAGGGAGGGAGGGGAGAATTTATTATCCCACAGCATCTCAAACCACACATGTTAATTGAATTGCACATTCCCTCCCTCTCTCCCAGGCTGTATCGATCTGCATGTGACGTCACTATTGATAAGTTTTGCGGAAAAAAAAAATCAAGTTCTTGCAAATCAGTCCCGGGGTGACCCGGAGACTTGAGGAAAAGGCTGCTGCACTTTGGGGATTACAAACAATGCACTCTTCTGACTGGGTGGCTTTGAATCAGCGAAACTGGATTAAGTGAAGAGGGGGAGAGAGGAGAGACTGGTCCAGCCCGGAGATTGAGACCAGCCTGTGTGAGGCAGGAAAGGAAAAAAAAATCCCAACACAGACGATATCGCTTCAATATCCCCCAAGATGGCTACTAATGTGGGATCAATGTTCCAATATTGGAAGAGGTTTGATCTGCGGCGGCTGCAGGTGGGTGCAAGGGGTGCTGCCTTTGGGGTTGTGGGGTACAGAGAGCGGGGGCCCAGGTTGCAGGGGCGGTGGTGGAGTGGGAGGAGGGAGGCTGGTGGATTGATAACGTATTAGGAATTGATCCTCACTCTGCCTTTGTTCAGTTCAGTCATTGATTCAGCACAAG